>NW_009187348.1:3208-30370 GCF_000690835.1 Fulmarus glacialis
TAGATTTTTGTAGGAAATACGCAGGATCAGTAGACATCAGGTCTTAACTTTTAACCCATGTAACATTATTCTCTGAAAGATGATGAAGGTCTGCCTCTCTCAGCTCCTTATGCTTCTGTCAGACACAGATGTGAAATGCTGCTTTAGAACAGAGGGAAAAAAATCCCAAAGGATGTAGTGTTTTGTCATCTCTCAGGACAGTGAGCACGCATGGCATCAATGAGTAGCAGATATGAGCTATTCAAACCAGTCACTGAACTGACAGGATGACGCTTTCATACATAATAGACCCATTAATTATTTCTTCTGATGGACAGCAGTGTCTACTAGAAGAAAAAAGCAGCAGATGATAATACTAGGTTTGATAGGTGCTCTGTGTTTGAACAGCTTGTCATCAAGAAATCAATCCAGGAAAACACTGCTGTTTTGGGATATAATCAGGTAAAATGGACTAGAGTTGTTTTGACATGGTAGATGTCATGTATAGGGTTAAAAACTCCATTCAGGTTGTCTATTCACAGCTAGTTTTTTATCAAAAAGATGTTCTAAAAGATTTGCTTTAAAAATCGTGGTTTGTGTTTTGCTTCATGTAGCCTTTCATTTGGGGAATCTGGCTGTAGTCTTGTGGTTTTTCATTTATAACTTAATGTGCAGATTAAGCCTACATATTCATGGGTGTTTTGTCTTTTTTTTTTCTTTTTTTCTTTTTTCCCCTGCAACAAGAAACCTTAATGTTTTAAAAAAATGTTTTTCAAAGGACTTGATGTATGAAGATGATGTTCAAACATGTTTGTATCAAACAAAGGCTTTCCATTTTTAATTAATTTAGATATTTAAATTGTCTGATTTAATGTTAATTAACTGCTCTCTTGAGGTTAATACGTAGGAAATAATATATATTGAAAAACTCACTTTAATGTAGCATAAGCCCTTCATAAATCTGTCTTAAAATATGATGGGTAAAATCTTCATTCACTGTACTGATGTTGTTAGGGGCAACTTATGCTGATTGTGGGGAAAATAACACAACATTTGGAATTTTTCCTTAGAATATAGTTTCATTTTTTTCCCCTGGGAACCTTATTTACTGTGACTTTTCTTTTAAATTTATTGACAAGAAAATGTTTACAATCAATTCATTTCTTTTTTTGCCTTCTGTACGTTGAAGGTGAAGAAGAGATAAAATGATGAGAGAAAGAAAATAGACTGTTTAGAACTGGGGTGAAACATGAACCACACCAAAAAGATGGTGGGAAAAGGGGCTACTTCTACAGGTTTGTACTTGTTTACTATAAATATGAAGAACCTCTCTCATAATTCAGACTAGATATAAGGAAGAAATTTTTTACGATGAGGGTGGTGGAACACTGGAACAGGTTGCCCAGGGAGGTGGTAGATGCCCCATCCATGGAAACATACAAGGTCAGGTTGGATGGGGCTCTGAGCAACCTGATCTAGTTGATGATGTCCCTGCCCATGGCAGGGGGCTTGGACTAGATGACCTTTAAAGGGCCCTTCCAACCCAAACTATTCTATGATTCTGATAGTGGCTTTGTGCAGTTGTTTTTACCAGGTTGTCCAATGTTGTACCAGTATGCCCTAGTCTTGTTCCATTGAAACAGCAAAGTTACCTTCATCTTCCTTGTTATGAAACGATGGAGAGCATCTGGATAAAGCTTTTTTGGTTTGTCCAGTCAATAATGATGAGCACAGTTATGTCCTTATATCACATCGAATAACTTTTGGAATACCTTTGGCCTCTAGCTTGCATCCTATCTAGCTCCAGACCAAATCCAAGCCTAGTAGCATACGATGGCTGTGACTTTAAATCTAAGTTGTCAGTCTTGTCTCTTTAGATAAGGAGTTGAGTTGCCAAGGATACAATGGGTACATGATGTAAAGTCCATGCTGAAAGTACTGGAATGAGGCATACTTTCTGAAATAATATTAACACTTGCTTTCTCATTATTTCTGTCCTCAAGCATACAATGCATATCTGGAGTTGGTAACCTAAACTGAAAGCGTCCTAAATTTATTAGGATATTTCATAAAGGTGCTGATTCTTATGAAACCCTTCAAAGTAACTGGAAACTGACAAGGCACAATCTTTGTGTGTGTAGCAATAAGATAACTTTATACAGTTTGTATTCTCAGATAATCTTTCAGGAGACAAAGAACAAACACTAGCCCCAGTCTGCTTCTCCCTTGCAAATCCCAAAACAGGGCACTCAAATATCTGTTCTGTGATTATCCCCAAAAGATCTGAAGCACAAAATAATTGAGCCTTTTTTATACACACGTGTGCGTGAGTGCACACATACATACATATGTATAAAACCCACTTTTTTCCCCTCTTCAAAACTAGGTAAGCTGAGCTATTTGTATGTTATTCTGTGTCTCAAGCCTGGAGATGAGGGTAAACCTGGATAAAGCAGCATGTTAAAGTTCAGGGGATGACAGTGATCCTGACATCCTGGTGTGCAACCTGAGTCTAAGATAAGGAGATGACTGGTGTTAAGAATTCAAACTCTGAAGACGAAGCTGGTTAAAATTTTCAACCTTGAATATAGTACAAAGAAGAGGAATTGTATTTTTAGCATGGTGTTCTGAAAATCTTTTCTGTTTGGTCAAGCTACGACAGGAATCAGTGATATATATAAGCTGCTTAACTAAAGGGGATAAATAATATCTCCAGTGGAGAATGTTGCTGGTATGTCTGAAGTAGCAAAAGCTTCAAGCGTGCACAACTATAAACTCCGTAGGGCCTATAGTCTGTGTTGTGACTGTATGTCTACTATGTGACAGTCAGCGCTGTGGCATGTGATTAATTCTTGCAGAGTTTGATTATCTTGCACTCACAGAATGGCGTGATGAGGGATTCCATGTCCGCAAATAATGTCAGTTGACATGAAGTTCTCATGCCTCTAAACCAGGAGTAAGGAATCACAGGGAACTGGCTACATCCCTCTGCTTCGTTTCATTTGGTTCACAGACATATTGTTTTCTGCATTACTTTCTGATAACAGAAAAGTTGATTTGTAGTGAGGAAGAAGTCCTGTACTTCTTGAACAGACTTCTGTTTCAGTTCCCTTTGGTTTTTGGGTGGTGTTATGCATGCACACGTTATAGCCAGAAAAACCTCAAAATAACTACTATGTAGCTTTGGTTAACAATGTATTGAAACTCTGCAGCTGAAAATCAGATCTAGGGTGAATAATGCACTTACCTGTTTTAAGAAGATTCATTTTTTTAAAAGTTGCATAAGAAGTGAGCACAGAAGTCTGCTTTTTTAAAAAATGTTTTACATTTTAAGTGTGTGAGCGTTCAAGGTGAAAGCTCACTGAAATTTCATTGCAATCTCAGTGAGATTTGATATTTACCATATCAAAGCTGATAGCTTTGCAAATAGTATTAAACCACATACTACTGTCTGTGTTAATCCATTCATGATTAATAATTATGGATTCTTCAAGTCTAAAAGGCCAAGTGTTACCCCCACTGTATGAGAGTAATTTGTCAAATATTATCGGGAGAAAATTTTTCTAATAAAACTGAGTGATCAGTAAAGCCATATCTCAATGAAATGTTTCTACAAATGATAAATGTGTGTGGTAACCGCTAATGTTAGTACTGCAAATAAATTTGAAAAAAATTAAAAGAAGACATAGTGTTAGAGAACGCTTCTAAGAATTTTTCTTTTTGAGAATTTTATCAAGTATTTATCATTTATCTAACAAACAGCTATGCACATGGAAATCCCATTTTTACCTTTTTTCTGAATGTTGTCATTCAGCTTTTATAGATCTGTATGATTACCTGTTTCAAGCGAGTTGATAATGTAGTGGTTGCTTTTCAGAGAAAAGCAGTGTATTTATCAGAATTTTTAAATTGCTGAAGAGCTAGTGTTCTGAAGAAAATGTCATCATTATTGCCGCTTCTTTTGTTGCCTGCAAGTAGTTCTTGCTTTTTGTGAACAAAATTATTTTCCTACTTACTCTTCAGCCTTACTCTTTTTTCACTTTTTTTTTTTTTTTTTGGGGTGGGGGGCACGTGGGGAGCATTTTGTTGTGACCTCATATCAGTAATTATTTGTTATTGCAGATTAAATAATTCTGTTTTGTCAGTGGAATATGTGATTATCTTCGGCTAAATTAAATTCGTCTGCAAAACTGTAATTTTCAGTGATCAATATAGAATATGTTGTACGTTTCTTAAAAAAAAAAAAAATCAATAAATGTCTATATAAATGAAAACAGTCTTCTAAGTTTTAAAATTTTGCAAACAATCAAATGATTAACACTGAGTAATTTTTGACCTAAACTTAAAAACATGACAACCTGAATCTTAAAATTATTTTGAATTTAACAGGAATATCTGCTAGCTCTCAGTGAAAATAGATACTTTTGCATTTCTTAAAGTGAGGCTATTCCTCATAAAATGGGTCTTCCCTGTAGTCTGAAAACTGGTTTAGAACAACAAACTCAAAAGAGAAATTGATTGAGATAGCTTAGAAGAAAAGGAGTTTTTGTTACCTAGGAAATGAGTGAGTATAAGTACTTAGCACAACTCTTACCATGTCAGACATCTGCGGGCTTTTGTGTTTCCTAGATTTCAGCTATGGCAGGCAAGTTTAGGCTTGAGACAAAGTGGCTTTAATATGAAATCCTTTGAGAAGAAAGACAAATAATTTGTTTTCCACTTTTCTAGTGGAAGTATTGCTAGTAGATGTATTTGGACAGAATACTTTAATACAAATGTATAATAATGATGATTTAACATTATTTCTAGGCCTGTTGGTTGCTACTAACGTTTTGTTGGAAATTTTATTCAGTGAAATTTTACTAGAATAATACTTGCAATTAAACTATAAAATGTTTTTTGAGAAAGGTAACTAGCGTGCTGGCATAGGTTTTAATTAATATGTTTTATAAATTACACTTTGTGCATTTTGTGTATTAAAATGTGACTGCCTTGCTATGGTTTTTCCCCATTATTTTAATATTGGAAAGACCCAAAGATTTCTGCTTTTGTCTAACACAGTATTAGGAAGGATAAGTAATGACTGTTTCACAAATATATGAGCTTCAATTATATTTTTAATCACATTTCAATTAATAGATCAGTATTTGTGAATGTGCTGTCTGTTTGATTTAGTCAAATTATAGGAGGGTGCTGTTACTGAACTATTCAGATTGGTAACAAATTATGAAATCGTATTGAAGATTGAACAGTTTTGCGTAATTATGGTTTGTTAACTTGTGTTATCTGATGAATATGTGCTCAGCAGATGCTGTCCAGATATCTTTCAATTGACTGTATTTTTGTAGACTATTGATATGTGTATGCACCAGATGGATTGTGACCTTGGATTTGTCTTAGATTTTACACTAATGTGGAACCTCTCCCCTCTCACCTGTGTTAAAGGAAAATTTTGCAGTTAAATTTTTTGTTGTAAAGGTAAAGAGTGATAACACTGTGACCACAAATTTTGGAAGAGTTTGTGGGGGGTGGTGTCAAAGACTTTTAAGTTTTGCTTATGCGCACTCTTTCTCTTTCTCTCCCAACTTGATCATTCTAGTTGCCATAACAACTTCATAATAGCAGCACATTTGCTGCTGTAGTTAAGGTTGTGTCAGCACTTCCATTATAAGCTACTGTTTTCAGGAATTTGTAATTTATCCACAGGCTTTAAAATGACATACAGTAAGCGTATGTAATTGGTTTTAATGCATGGTACCAACTTTTTGAAAACTGCTGTTCTCTGATCTCTGATGGCACGTATAAAATTGCATATTGTTTCAAGTGGTTTTTTTCTTTTTTACCGAGAAGTAGCAAAATATTTTTAGTCCAAAATTAATTTTGACTGGTTCCCATCTGCCAGAGGTATGAGAATCAACATGTTCTTTTGCTCTACCACAATGCTCTGTCACGCCTGTATCCAGTTAGATCCATCTGTTCCTGTTAGTTAAAAGGTTAGTGTGAACATGGTGCTTTTCTGGGAAGTAAGAAAAATATAACCTTTTTAATAAGAGAATTTCACATCTCCTTAAGAAATAAGGGTTTGACATCTTCAATACTTTCATAATTAATTTCATGTTAAATAAAGACTAGCTATATTAGATGGTGGATGATTTTTAAAATGCAAGAAGTAGAGGGGGAGTCTATGAGCAAAAGCTAGTATTGAAAAAAAGTCAGTTATTCATTGTAGATACAGTTCCTGCTGTAGAGTTTTAGCAAGGAATTGTGCATAACTTTAATGCAGCTTTCTGAAATCTGGAGATTGTTTAACCTGGAAAACCCATCTAAGCAGTTACATAATTTGCCAAAGATCTGCTCCATGCTCTGTAACCACTGATTCCACTAGGAGCTTGATAAAGGGATTGTTCAAGGACTTTTTTCCACCCAAATGCATTTTTTTTTTTTTTTTTTAAAACACGTTAGTTTCAGGCAAATTTACAAGGCACAACACAAACTTGCTGCCCTGATTACAAATAGTATACTTTTGAGGATTTGTGGGGTTTTTGTTTGCTTTTTTTTTTTTTTAAAACCTATCTTATTGCCAAATGTACTGCAAGACACTTGCCCCTAAAACAAAATGATGCCTTTTTGCTGTTGGAGATAACATTATGACAGTACATTATACAATTTTAGAAACTGTTCTCTAGTATTGTTACTCACAATTTAGAAGGAAACAAACTTTCTTCTACTTTTTAATCCCTTATTGTTTTTATGTTACTTTGAATTAAAGTCTTCATTTACATAAAATGACTTAAATGTGAAGCAAGTATGGTCTTTTTTAGTTCATCTATATAACTTCTTCACTGTAATAACATCTAGTTGCAGGTATTTAGACATTTTTTTATATCACTTCAATTGATTGATGTTTGAAAAATTTCAGCAACAACATCTAACTTTAAAAGAAAGACTCATCTGATTTGATTTTAATGGTCTGTAGTAAGTGTAGCTATTCATTTCAATGGCCAATTTCTTTTATTTTATTTTTAAAGGAAAATCTAGTTTAAACTTTGAATATATTAAGTCTAATTTAATAATCCTATTTAGAAAGTATTTGTTTAAGTGTATCCTACACCAAAGAAAGATTGTGGATACTTCTTAACTGAAAAATACAAATAGTTTTTTTAAAAGCCCATGAATGTCTTTGGCACAGACTTTCTGTTTGATTCTAGACAGGTGAAATATTCAACCTGGATTTCCTTTGTCCAAACACTTTACCGTCCTTTTATTGCTTCGCTTTTTAATGTGTTTTCCCCTTCCCTCCCAGAATCTGATTAATTTTTCGCCATTTTATATTATGTTTTTGAAATCATATTCACAAAATTGATTTTGGAGTGTTTTGTTTCCAACTGGCTATTAGATTTTACAGCCAGAACCTATAAAAGTTGCAAGAAAAACCACTTAACTCCTGAATAAAGAAATTACTTTTAAAAAGCTACATCATGATGGTAGTTGCAAATTGCATCTCTTTTTCTAGGTTTTACAGAAGTCTGCATTTCTTCTATCATCTGTTAGTTTCTACTTTTACTCCCTCCACACCCCACCCCCTTAATTTATAGAGCTTTGAATTTCAGAGAGTTCTTTTACCTGAAGGATTAATTTTAAACCTTAGCATGAGTGGTTTATTCACCTTAGTTGTTTTCTAGGTTCTGTATTCTGTTTTGATGTTCATTTTAAAAGATTTTGGCCTCTCTGATAAGTAAGAATTCATGGAAACATTTGCATCCTTGCAGATTTCATAGCTATCAGAAGTGATAGTGTCTCATCTCTGCGACTTCCTTCTTCTAAGTAAATATCTGAAGAGAAGCCTAGCTTAATATTAGCTTGGTACGTTTCTTCATAGTACACTTCAGATGAGAGGGAATATTGAAAAGAATAGTTTAATGTTGCAGGCTATGAGTAAACTATAGTCTGTTTGCTTTTGTTTTGAAATTTGTAATGCAATTCTGTGGAGCTATTAAACTTACATTAGTTAAAAGGGTTTGCTAGAAATTCCTGTATCAAAAATATCTCTCTTCTGTCAATGAAAATTGGGGTAAAAGATGAGGTTTAATGTCAGTTGCATTTTGGAACAGCGGTATAGAACTAATAGAACTAATAAAGTCTGGGTTGTTGGGCTAAGTTCCAAAAGCGCTTAAATTTTTTTTCAAAGATACGTGCTATGTTGATCTTTAATGTATTAGAGATTAGGTAGTGGAAGTATCATATATTTATGAAGGGAAAAATTAAATGGAATTACAGAAATCAGGGTGTTTTTTTTTTAAAGCCCATGTTTTGCAAATCGTAAAAATGATTATCCATAAATGCCTAGGTACAGCTTGTTTCCAGAAAGCAATCAGCTATAGATCCCTTCTCTTCTTACTTCATGTCTCATATAATTTTGAAAACAATTCCCTTCAAAAATACTACATGGTTGCAAAATTACTGAAATTAAAAAAACTTTTTGGACATTCACTAATGTAAAATTCTATGTCTTTGCCTTCTAATAGATAAACATGCATTTCACTGAAATGATATTGTTCAGCCTTCAGTTGAGTTTAGGTTCAAATTTTGTTGAGTTTCAGCCTTATCTGAAAGGTTATTAGTTTCCTGGTTTTTTTTTTTCTTCTCTAGTGTAAAGAATGTTCTCTGTGAGCCATCTGTGTAGGTCTGACCCAGGTAGTCACACATCTGAAAAACACATGCCTATAATTCAGGTGGTTTTATAGTGGTGTTGCGTGGTCCTCATTCTCTGTCTTGTGATATGACAAATGAGCTAGACATTTATATTCTGCAAATGAGCAGGGCTATCCTGCAAAGGACAAACAAAATTTGCCTGTCTCCCAGTGAATGAGGAATGATTTCTTGAAGTCTTCCAGAAGAGGTAGAAAAACAGGTCTTGTTCAGGAACCTCTATAATCTTCCTGCTGTATGTCTGCTTTCGTGTATGTATTGTGTGGGAAAATAAATCCTTTCTTCCTACTTTCAGACGCTGTGCAGGATTTTCTACAGACTCGTTTTATAAGCTTGGCAATTTTGAAGTGAAATCAGTACACAAAAAATACAATTTGGGCTACCTGATAATTAGGACAGAAACAATTAAGGACTACTGCAGCAGTACAGTTTAAAATCTAGCTCATTATGCAATGAATTAATAAATTAATATTAAAAAATATTGGAATTTTAGTTTACTCTTGCTAATTATGTATGTTAGTGTCCAGTCTATTAAGTAACCTTTTCTGGTTTATACGTTTTAATCCTATAATTTTGCCAGTTTAAAAACATCTACTGGAGCCTTTGCAAGAAATAAGAAGAATGAATGAAGTAATGAATTTGCTTTCACAGGCTGGTTAAAAACCAGTTCTAACAATAGATCAAGAAAGTCTAAAGGAGAAAGGAATCCAGTACTGCTTTCATTTGGAAGGGGAATGTCAATGAATAAGGGACCATTGAGAGTGCATATTGGAAGGCCAAAAAATCAGAAAAGATGAAACTTTCATATGTCCCTGCATCATGACATACAGTGTCTTGCAGTTTTATATGGATGAAGGGGTGTTCATTGTTGATAGCTTGGCTCTTTTACATTTTAGTCAACACTTCAGTATTTGATTAATGAATCCTGGGAGTTGAGCTTTATCATCTTTGCCCACTTGAAGTGAAGGAGGGACCAGAATTCTTTCTCAGGAGGAGGAGGAAAAAAACACATAGAAGAGATGCCTCTTCTAAGGTAATCTATGAAAATAGTTTTTGTAGGGGTTTTTTTGTTTGTGTTTTTTTCCCCCCTTCCCTCCTGGGGATTTATTACTGCAGAGTGGGAACTGGAAAAAACCAGTAGAACACCTTTATAACCATTTATGACAAATTCCACATTGTAACTCTCAATTCATGAACTGTTTTAGAATTATTTTAGAAGTTTATGAATTATTTTAGAATTTTAAGATTGTATTTCGGTACCAGATGTCTCTCTTACAAGTTTAAGGATGTTTATATTTGTGGGAACTAAGGGAAGGATGGAAAAATAGATTATAAAGGATATTGTTTGCAACATAGTCCATCAAGTAACTGTCTACACTTCAACATTTGAGTAAGCAAAAGGAGGACAAACTGACCTATATATAATGCATTACTTATCTGTTTACATGCTGGGTGTTTTAATTACGCTCAGTTACAATTTTTTTGAATTGCATTTTTAAAAGTTTGTCAATAAAGGTATCCTAGGAGAGAATTAGCTTCTTGGTGAATAGTGCTGGGGTAATGCAAATAGCATCTTCAAACATCTATTTGGGCATGCAACTCTGGTTTTGTCACTGAAACTACAGGTCAAAAAGTGTTCCTTATACCTTTAGCTGTTGATTAGTGGCCAGTGCTTCTTTCTACATCTAGACTGGGAATGTACAGTAGGAAAGACCCAATAACTTTTAATAATTATCTAGTTATTTAAATGGTACTTGAGTGTAATTCTCTTCCATTTCTGTTCAACTGGGGTATTATGAAAATATTAGACTTTGTTTTTTCATTATGTGCTTTTTTGAGTGACTCAATGTATGAATGTATTTGTCAGTTGGATTATGAATATCATGCTTTATGCCTTATATCAGCCTTATTTTTAAGGAATCTTCATATTTTCTTTCAATTACACAAGTGTCAAGTCTCAGAGGCGAGCACAAGACTCATGCTTCTGTTATTCATCACATGATCTCCTGCCGCACTGCAAGCATCCTGCATACTGGCAGCAAAAGACTGCTAACTCAGTACCCTTCTGTCAGCCCACGTGTGAAGCATACTTGCGTAGAAAATGAAAGATTTGCAGACTGAAGAGGCATGGGCATCAAGAGCTGGGTGAGAGGCAATAGGGCTGTGCAGAAGCACAGAGAAAGCCTCAGGCCACATCTTGCAGTTTCGGTGCCTGTAGGACAGTGACATGTGTCTTACAGATGCATGCCTGCGTTATCACTGAACTGGATTGCCCATTCCCATTGATTTGCCTAAGGCATGCACCTTCTACATTTGATTTTGGTATGCTTCAGAGAACTGCTTTTTGGGAAAGCCTGTCTTGTTGATTGCCACTTTAAAATAGAGCCGAACTAAAATTCAACACTTGCAAAATAATACATTTATTCAGTTAAAATGTCTCTGATGGAGACAGGACCAATTTTGTGATGAGAAGAAACAGGAAGTTAAGCTGTGATTTTGTTCATCCTGAGCCTTCGAGTACCTTTGGAATTGTCAGGCTTTGCTTCCTGCTGGATATTTGAATGGAGAAGGGTTCCATGAAGCTCTACCCTCAGATGGAATTGGCTGTGTATGCAGGTGGCAGTTTTGTTGTTCCATCCTTTGTCTCCCTAGGAGGTTTCTTTGACCTGCCTTTTTAGGATGGTGTGTCTTCCCAGTCACCCGTTTTTTACAATTTGAATTAATTTTTTGGGGGTAGCTAGCCAAGAGGCTTCCCCCCGCCTCCCGCCGGGGTGAGGGGATGGAAAGGGTATTACAGTATCGTGAAGCACAGTTTAACAGAGAGACATAAAAATAAGAAATTAAATCTTAGAATATGGAAGTTGAATGTTGCCTGTATGCTTCAGCTTTTATTTGGCTGGTCCAGGAAATGTAAAAGAACCACCTTCTAGAAGCAAATGGGACCTATGAAACAGCTCTTTGAGTACCTTTAGGAACAGATCAGAGGAATGAGAGCAATTTCATACACTTTATCAATCAGTGAGATACTAAGAATATTTTGAGACTATTTTGTGTATTAGTTGAGACAGTTAAAAGACATTTGCCTTTTTTTTTTTTTTTAATATCATTCATTGGATCTATGGAGGGATATTCGTGCTTCAGAGACTTCCCTCTCCATCATCCACTTCTCTGTTATCTCAGTAACAAAACCTGCAAAAAATATCTTAAATATATTAAAAATATCTTAAATATATTATGGCTGACAGCATTTTCTGCCTAGGAGGAAGGAAGTGCTGTTTGTTTAACTAATTAAAGATGACATTTACCTCCAACAGCCTAAGAGATGCTGCTATGTGTAGGAACACCTTGGTGAACAGTCTAGCTTTGAAGCTAGTCCACATGAGGATGGCTGAGTACAAAACGTACCTTCTGTTATAAAGCACAGTTTCTTTTGATCAGGCAATCTACTTCTGAAAGTAAAAGCGATGATGAATGTTCTGTTGGTGTAACAGAATATAGTTGTATAATTAGAATGAGAGTCATTAAAAATGTATGTTGAGCATGTTGATTTAGACTTTTGATTTTGTATGTGTGTTCCAAATCACTGTAATCTTCTATGCAGACTGTGCTGGTAGGACAACTTCAACATTTATTGTAGCATTTTGAGATAATCCATAGGCTATACATTCAAAAATGTTAAATTAAACCTCAATAGAGTGGAAAGAAAATATCATGACCATTTGGAAGTCCTTTATTGGATGTTTTTGGAGTAAGCAAGCACTTTCTTTGGTGAGAACGATGTTCAGAAAAATGACATTGGAGTAATCAATCATAGAAGGCTTGTCTCAGGTAAGCCTTAATTTTATATTACTGATAGTGACTTTGAAATAATAATTTTTGATCTGAAATGGGAGTTTCTCATGAATTTTGTAATTCATACTTGAATTTATACTTGTATAAGAACTATAACCTTGTAGTGGATCTCAGGGCTGCTTCTTAAGTGAATAATGAGTGGTGATATGTTTTTAATGGAATATAAAGAAGAAACGTCTTGAAAGCTGAAAGTAAATGCTAGCATTTAGTTCTTGTCTTGAAGCTGCTGTTTTGTTTTTGTTTTTTAAACAAATTAAGATTTAAATCAAGCTTTGTTTTATGGCACTCAGTAAGAAAAGCTTTAGATAGAGGCAGAGGTTCAGGTGGCTTGCTGCTGGGAATTCTGTGAATGTGGCTGTTGCCCAGATAGTGATTGATTTATTTATTTATTTATTTATTTTTATGGTCATGTTCTTAAATAGAATAGAAATACTGATGCCACCAGTGGAATCTTTAAAGGAAATCAGATTTTAAAAAATTAAGTTAATTTATGCTTTTTGTTAATAAAAATAAGAAATTAAATAATAGGAAGCTATAATACTAAGCATTTCTTCTGTAAGTACGACAGACCTCTTTTCTGGTGTAACCAATTGCATTTTTAACAGCAGTAATGCCCATCTGCTTCTCAGGGTTTCTTGGCAACTTCAGTGCACTAAAAGTTATAAATGCTTCAAATGATACTGTAAGTTGTATAATTTTGGTTTACTGAAGCCCATATTGGAACACACTGTTCTAACAAACTGTAACTAGATATAATATGTATTTATATTTTTTTTTGTGAGTTTGGCACTAAGTTTTCTCAACATTTATGATTAAATAATAAATCTCTTACTCGGAAACTTTGGCACTCAATACAGAAAAGTGGGCTATTGTAGAATGCATGTATTAAATTGTAAAATATTATTTCATTGGGGTTGTGTCTTTAAAAATGGGATGTATTAATTTATTGCCCAGGTAGACACTTATTGTAATTCTATTTATTATGATGAAAAATCAGATGATAGGAGGGTTTTCGCCATACTTACTTGATGTTCCCATTTTTGCACTGCTGATCCATTAATTTTAGTGGAAAACCCAGGAAAATAATTTGAGAGAGTGAACACTGGAGAAAAAAAGAAAAAGAAAATGGATACTTTTTAAAAACCAAAAAACCAAACTACAGAAACTCTGAAATTGGCCTGGTGAAAAGAGATTACTCAGCAGTTTGTAAACCATGCATATGTTTTTGATACTTTTGATAGCAATGGAAGAAAGGAGGTGATCCTGATGTCATCAAGGAACAGAGCAAGAGTCTGCTGAGGCAAAAAAGCAGAGTGGAAGCATGCAAAGGCTCTAGCATAAGAGTAATTAAAGATGCCATTCTTTTCTAATTATCTCTGCTACTAGTTGTGCTGTAGGTTTTTGAACAAATATGAGCAAAGAAAATAAGGAAGGAATTGTCCTGCTGCTGAGCAGAGAGGAAAGTTGTCAACAGGTGAAAGCAGGAAAATGGAAGCTTTGAAGGTCTTTTTTTGCATAAATCCACAACTAGATCCTCTCTTGACTGGATAACTAACACATTTGACAGGACTTGGAGAACTCTGGAAATGTTGTCAGGTTCAAAAGTCCACTTAGTTGAAGTATTAGGGAGGAGAGAGTATCCTTCTTGTTGTTTTACTTTGCTCTAGGCAACTATTTGTGACCACTCATGGAGGTGAGATACTGTGTGATGGATCATCGGTCTGAATAAGTACAACCATTCTTATGTTGTAAAGGAAAACTAGATGAAATGAGGGGTTTAGCCTTTGCATGTTTGATGATAGAGCTATATGGTTGTTATAGGATCACAGGATAATTCAGGTTGGCAGGGTCCTTCAGGAGGGTTCTAATCCAGCCTCTTGAACAAAGCAAGGTCAGCTGTGGTCAGACACAGTTACTCAGGGCTTTATCCGGTAGGAATCTCAAAGGTTGGCAGTGGCACAAACTGCTCCACTGCCTGACTCATGATGAAAAGGTTTTTCCTTATATCCATTCTGAACCTCTCATTTCAGTTTACCCCTGTTGTTTCTTGTCCTCCCCCCGTGCACATTGGACAGCCTGGCTCCATCATCTTGGTAACCTCCCAAGGCACTGGCAGGCTGCTGTTAGGTTCCCCCAAAGCCACCTCTTGTGCAGGCTGAACAAGACTGGTTCCCTCAGCCTCTCCTCACAGGGCAAGTGCTCCAGCCCTCAGTCATCTCGGTGGCTCTCTGCTGAACACGCTGAAGTTTATCGGTGTCTGTACTGGGGGCCTAAAAGAGAGTGCAGTATTCTCGGTGTGATCCGACAAGCTCTGAGGGAGCACTGCTGGCTCCTGTGCAGCTTGCTGCCTGGCAAGGCCCCAGTTGCAGCCAGTCAGTTGCAGCCTGGACACATCTTCACGGTGTAGACCAACAGTAACGTAGCAAGTACATTGCAGTGAGATAAGTTTTAGGTTAAACATGGGAAAAAAATAATTCTCATGTGAGAACAGCAAAACATTTTGAGTAAACTCTGTGAAGGCACTGGGGCGTATCTGTCACTGAAGATCTTCTACAACAAGTTAGAAAAACATCTTCCAGGAATAGGTGAGCCTGCTTGGGAAACAAAACCGTCACATTTTCTTTCTAAATATTAGTAGCTGTTTAAGCTATCGTTGCATGAAATTACTTTTATATGAATGAACATAGCCCTACATACCATAAGCTATAGAAATGAAAACAGAGGAAAATATATGAGCATAGGTGTCACCATTTCTCTTCTGCATTCTATTTCAATCTGTGTATCTGAAACTGATGACATATTAAAAGTTCAGTTCTCATGCAAAGCTTGTTTAGCAGTACCCTTTTATATTTCTCACAGTTAATGATACTGTTTCCATAATTTCTTTGATTATTGTTATATTGTTCTTATATGTTGTTCTTTGATTATGGTATATAAACTGTTAACCATGTCACTGACAGTTGAAAGAAGAAACGGCTGATGCCACTGGCAGTCCTAGAAATTACCACTTCTACTTCTTTGCTGTTTCTCTTCATGATCTGCCTTTTAAAGATTTATTTCAGAATCAGATTGGTTATCTTATCATCTTATTAAATCTTCTTTGAATTAATAACCTGTAATGCAGTGAGCATGATTTAAATTGTACACATGATTATAATAAAGAGTACAAGTATCATGATGATCAAATAAAATTAAATTATATACTGGGCTTCTAGATGACTGTGTAATTACTGTATTTTAAAATTTTGATTACAAAGCAATAAATAAACTTTATTAGAAATCTTTATTAGGAATTAGGAGCAATCCCTCTTGTCATTTGTGTCCATTTAAGTGACAGACTTTGTTATTTAGCACCAATATTTGTATCAAAAATAGAAATTATGTATGCTATGTAGGAGTGATACTTCAACATGGTGTTTGTCTCTGAGGAAGCAGAAATCTGCCCTGGAAAGACTTCTCTTCTTCCCCGTAGTGCCAACCAAAACCCAAATCAAAAGACATCTATCCCATGTGTATTTGTGTTCTGGTGTGTTTGGCAAGTATGTGTTAGGTTTATTGAGGACCAGGACTACTGCTTTCGCTGCTTGATCAACATACATGCATTAATAGTTGTGTTTAGGTAAACATTAGATAGCAAATCAAAATAATTAAGTGTATTTAACACCTCATTCCTTCCTCTGCTCCCCAAATAAATAATTCAAGTTAATCAGTACAAGATTTTTTTTTTCAGAGCCTTGAGAAACCTTTAGTTTGAAGAAACATCGATAGACATTGCTTCTGCTATACTTGTGTTCTCAGAAACACTTTAGTAGGAATATATCTGAAGACCTTCCTATTTGCCATTTGTATGTTTAAAAGGGACAAATAAATTAATCAAAAAATATAATTTCTGCTTTTGGGGATTTAATAAGCTTCTGTACTTTGCACTAAAACTTAAGAACTTAAAGGCTAAAGGTATAACTCTGTAAGTATGCTATGTATGTGAATAATTGTCTTTGCATGAATAATCTTGCTGAATATATACATTACATATTTATGTTTATTTAATATTATATATGTATTTACCTGAGTGTTCTGTTGATGTTCCAGAAAAAGTGAATAATTCACATCCAATACTAATACAGAATCTTATTAAAATACAAAAACAAACAAGTAGGAAATAAGTTCAGAATGCATTCTGTATTTGTGCATGTATTCATGCAGAAATATTACTTATTTTATTAGGATAAAATGTGGAATTAAGGCAGCTATTGTGATGTGGGATTGATTTGATTAAAACCAGAGAATATCTGTAGTAAACCAAAATGAAAAAAAGAAAAAAAAAAAGGTGCAATGACTGCTTTCTGCTGCTTTCTGATCCTCTCCTCTTGCAACTGGTATCTATAGCTGTGTATAAATGAGAGACTGTTAGGACTGTAAATACGCTTTTTCTCTCTGACATGTTTCCTGCTGGTTGCTTGGTTACCAGTACTTCGCCATGCATACATGCAAGATACTAGCTTATTCTTCTATCTTCACACTTTGAGCTTTAATGAGAAGATACATGATCAAAATTCATGTTTCTATTTCTCTGCATCTAGCTATTAAAGGTTAAGTGGCTTGTTGTCCTAGAAGATATAAAAGTAATCATGCATAACTTACTGACTTCATATGAAAGAATAGGGTGTTCCACATGACTCATATGTATGAGTCTTTCAGTTTTTTGGGGGTTTTGTTTTTGTTTTGTTTTGTTTTTAAATATAAAAAAATCGGAGAAAACTTTAGAGATTAGGGCTTTTGCATATTATCACTTCTAGGATTTCAGTTTTTTAATGGTTTATAAAAATAATGAAACACACTGGGGATGGTGAAAGAGTAAAACTAGAAGAAAGTCTCAAAATTACCAATTTTTTTTCCCACACACTTGGACAGTCAAAAGAGAATTCTGTTCTTTCTGATTTTAATCTCACACAATATTATAATTTCAAGATACTTGCTTTTCTGTTTGTAGATTACTCCTGACTTAGGTTAAAAAAATACTCTTGCATATCATTTAATGAAGTTGCTACGATTTTTGCAGAGTTTTTATTGACAAAGGCATAGCTGTTAAGTTTTATCAATTTGACAATGTGTCCATACTTTAAAATGTTTTCTTTCTCTTTTAAAATGTGTGTGTGTTAATTTGTGTTCAGACCTACACACCAACCGGAACAGACAAATAATTTCCTCCCTCCATGTTGTTCTATGTTATATCCTCCTCCCCCCGCTTTCCCCCCCTTTTTTTTTTTTGGTGTGTGCCTTTGTTCTCGCTGTGGTTAAATAGATGAAGGAAATTGCTGCTATCCTCCAAAATATGAATGGTTTATTCATGTTTCTTACTTCTGTGCTTGTTTGAAAAGATATTTTCATGTTCAGTTGAATCCATACAAGATGGCTAGACACTGCATTACTTTCCTAGTTAGGAATTTTTGTTGGTGTGATGGGTCACATTCAGAACGTGTGCATCTATATTGGACTAATTTCCCATGTGCTAGAGTCTTCAAAAGCTATGTTGAGAACTACATTAAGATTTTCTGCTTTTGGGAATTCTATCCTTTGTAAAGATTTAACTACGTTTCCTGTAACTGTCCTTATGCAGCCTATGCACCCCCCTTCTTTCATTTCACCTATAGCCATTCTTTACTAGTTGCAATGAAAGAACTGAATGACTTACTGTAAACTGTCATCATTACCTTTCCAATGATGGTGGTCTTTGCCATTTCTCCTCTAACTTAACAACACTATATTGTTGGTGTCAGGATCACTACAGAATGACATGTAGTATTTTAGGTATTTCTATCATATCTGTCACCATGGTACCTAGTAGCTTTCTAGCTTTCAACTAAGTGGAGTAAGGGGTTAAGGATGCAGGTTAATACATGTTACTATATTTATTTATTTAACTGTCTGTTTTGAATTTTTTCCCCATATTTTCCATGGATGGCCACGGAAGTAGAAAACTAAATTAATGGATCATCACTGAATAGATGAACACAAGCATGGTCATGTCCCCCATCTCATGTCATCATCCCCCCTTCCCCCCCCCCAAAAACCCCCCCCCAACAAAAAAACCTGATTAATATTTGATTTGTAAATAGTGTACCTGAGTCAAAAAGGCAAAGGTGTAAACAAATTGAGAAAATTCTTTAATGTCAGTTGAAGGCGTGTTAATAGAATGATTATAACTCGAGAAGTCCAGACTTTTAAAATCAGTCTTCAATGCATTGAATTGTGCTTTCTTAGAATATTTTTTCTGTACATCTTAATATTGCTAGCCATTTTATAATTTCATGAATGTTAACTGATGCATGTTATAAATGTGCCATTTTACAGTAATTTTTGTAGTGAGTATGGCTTGGCATTTGATAACTTTTTTCCACTCTGTTGGAAAACATAGTGATGTTTTCTGAAATAGGTGTTCACTAATGAAAAATATATTCAGATAAGATTGCATATTTAACTCTTTAGAGTACAAACGTCTTAAAGTAATTTAAAAAAGGCAATGTCAAAGTATATTTTCGTATAAAAGAAAAAGTAGATCTTAATATTCCAACATATTTTTGACAAGTCCTTGAGTATTAGTACATCTCCTATAAAAGTGTATAGAAATCCGTAAATGTTTCATCTGCCTTTTATGGTTAAATTATGTACATGCACATGGGCATATGTAAAAAAATATTTAAAAGTTGAACTCCGCTTTACTTGCCCATAGTTATTAGACCCGTGGGTTTTTTCCAAATTATAAACTTTAAGAGCTCCCTTATTTCATAGTTATCTTCTTTTGAAGGTTTTAATGCAGATGTGTTTATGACACCGCTTTCAAAAATTAGTCCTATCTTGAGACTTTCAAAAAAAATTATAACTTACTGTTCTTTTCCAAATTCCATTTTCAAAGTTGTGCTCCCCCTCATCTTTCATCCCCTAAATACTTAGATATACTGAATTAATGGCAGTAGAAAAGTGAAACAGGAAAAACAACTTTTCAGACTCTCAAAATATCTTCTTAAAAGGTACACTTCTTGCTAAATCTGTCAGATGCTTTAATATATACTACACAGTAAGAAATTTGCATTTGCAAAGTGCTTCAAAAAATGTACCCAAAAGGTCGCTAACCGTCTTGGGAGAAACAGAATATAATAAATTTCTATTAAGTGCATTTTCTTCTGTCTTTCTTAATTTTTCTTCTTCTTTCTCTCTCTCTCTTTTTTTTTTTTTCAAATGTTTCTTCAACAGCTAAAAAAATTTGAACTTTCCTTAGCCCAAACCTTACACTGTTATTGTTCTACTTTTCTTATGGTTGCATGCATTAGCCTAGGACCATAAAAAAGAATCACTACTTGGGGCTTCCAGAGTGGAAGACAATTTATCAGAAGTATGAAGCAATACGTGCACAGTGGTCAAACTTATTTTCCTGGGTTTTCTACTATCTTTAGTGAAAAATGGTATGCATTCAAGAACCCAAAGCATTGCAGAATGCAGAAGTGGATTAGTATTATGAAGTTTCATTGCCATGCAACGTAAAAGGTTACCTTTTCTCCTTAAGGTGGATGAGGAAAGTTAGGAAATTCTCTAAAATAAAATGAAATAATGCTTTAACTCCCTTCTAGATTCTTTCTAGGATAAAGTAATGTAGGATGGTTTTTGGAGAAAAGGAAAGATGGCTTCTGCAGAAGTGTGAAAAATACTAATCATATTGTGAATTTCTACTGCATCATATTAAAACTTTAAACTGAATAGAATATACTTTTCCCATTACTTATGAGGCAACAATAAAATTCATTGTATTATTACCTCTTTGACATTTTTAGATTTAGATAATATTTTCAGAAAAAGAGAATAAATATAATAAGTGAGTTTAGCTACTCAATGCAGGTCTGATTCTGGTTCCTTCTACTTTTTTTTCCCCATATTTTAGGCATCTGCTTTAATGTTAGCACTGAAAATGTTAGCATTGAAAAATCTAATGTAGATAAATGTATAGGTTAAAGTTTAAAATGCTTCTTTGTGAGGTAGTTAATTACTTTATAAAGTGACTTCTCTTCCTTTTAGGAAGAGTATGTGCATAACAGATGAACTGTGCCTGTAATCTGATAACTTCTTTAGGAGCTACCAGTATCATTCTGATTTTTCGACTATCGCAATTAACTGCCTTAATAAAGGGAGAAAAAAAATCTTAAATTGAACTATACAAATATCAAGCTTTACTTTTTAAATGAAATTCAGTTATCTCTGTTTCAGTAAATTCAGTTTAAACTCTTTACATTCTAAAGATAACACCAGTAGTAAAACTCTGAAATTATTTAATTCGCCTAGTAGACTTCTTGTATATCATGCTAACTAAACTGTATACAAACAGACATGGAGTATGTCTACTTGCTGTTTCTTAAGAAGCTGTCCATAGTGACAAATAGTGTGAGTGGTTTTATGATGTGTGAAAAGGAAGGGTACAGAAAAAAATCTGTTGCTTTCTTTTTGTAGTATATAAAAACAAAGACAGATGACTGTCCAGTGGAAGAAAGTAACTTGCAATAAAATGAAACGGTATTAAATTAAGTGTATTAAAAATTGAGAGGGTATATAATAGTACTATTTGTTAGGCTATTCCGCGCCTTCCTAACACTATTCAGTTTGGGTAAGCTTCTTTGGTCAGGGTCTGTATCAATCAAGACTATGACAGCTACTGCTTGATGGTTTGTATGTTGGAGTTTTTTGTCTTTTTGTGTATTGGACTGAGACCCTCTGGCTTATTTAAGTATGTTTCTTGTACAAATTAGGTAGTGACAGTTGTGGGATGTCTGGTCTTGCATATAGAGTCATAAGAAATCTGGAGGTGAAACCTTCACTTCCAAGTTTTAATCCTCTCATCTGCCCGGTCTCTCCACACCAGATGGTTCCAGCATTATTACTGGCTTCTGGTGGTACTACTGCTTCTCCGATGGTCTAAACAAGAAGTTTCCAAACAATGACATGGGTTTGTATGCATGTATGACACGGAAACTGCTTCAAAATGTTATTTAAAAAATAAAAATTATCTAACTTGCCTGTTCTTCCAGAGGAGATTGGAAGCAGTTCAGGTAGTATGTGCCCCATCCCCAGTTCTGTGCAGGCCTGAAGAGAAGCCGTGGGCTGCCGCTGCTTGTCCCCCCACGGGAGAAGAAGCAGCGGAGAAGCATCTTCTTTCCCCAGGGCTACTTAAAAATTGTGCCCGAAAGACTGTGTAACTTTTAATCTTAAAACATGAATAATCTTTCATTATTCTTTTTGAATCCTTTTCCTTCATAAAGTAGTTTGGTACTAAAATGTCAAATAGTGAAAAGTTTCTACAAAAATTGTAAATATTTCCTCTTACGTCACTTTCCGTAGCCATTAGGGAATGGGAATGTGTCTTCACTAATGGAGCTGGAGGCAGGTATTGATTTGGAGCTTTATGGCTGTCTATACATTGACATCTGCTGTTCTTTAATTGCTGTTGTTTATTTAATTACAAACAAAATGATAGCTTACGACTAATCCTATCCCAATATACTACTGGTATCATATTAAATTTTGAGGGCAGTTTGCTCAAGAAAATGGTCCAGATTTTCTAAATGAACTAAGTTAAGCCTATTTAATAAGAGCAATAAGATAAAAAACCCTCAGAAATAGTAGCTTGAGATGAATTAAGCTTTTATTTAGGGTTCCTTACTTTGCAGTTCTTAGAGGTCTCAAAATGCTGTCTTCAGTGGTTTTCAACAGTGAAAGGCAGAATGTTGCTTTAAAAAATGCCAGCTCAGCAGAGTGAAGAGCAGTTAGCCTGAAGGCAGGGAAGAGACTGAAGTGAATGTAAAGGCTTCTTTCTTTCCTCCAGTTCCTCAGTTTAGTTTCAGTGTTGTCATCTGTGTTCAGGTAAACAGTTGACTGAAATTTTGATCTTAATGAAATTGGAGAAATAGTAAATTCACATTGTAGTTCTGGTATTAATTTTTAATGCTAGCTTTATCTTGATGTTTTTGAACATGTTTGCATGGCTGATCATGCTTATGAGTGACTGTATCCTAAAGATACATGCAGAACAAGCCTTGTTATTATTTGTCATTATTTTTAAAATGTTTCCTCATGAGTCTAAGTTTGTATTACCTGCACTTGATATTTTGTATGTGTCTAACTGAGTATCAGTGAGATTCCCCTGGTATAGATTTAGTTTTCTATTTCTAAGATGGCTTACATAGCAGAAGCTCCTTTTAAAGACTGAAGTAGAGAGATTCAAAATTAAATGCTCTCTTCTGTAGCCCTTAATTTCAATGTTAATAATGGTAATAGCAGAAATAATCAGTGCCATTTCCTCTGTCCCCTTTACAAGCTTAAGAAAAATCTATGTCACTAATTTGTTTATATAATGCATTTTGCAAACTAATTTACTAGATGCAGTAGTACAAATAATCCTTTAAATAGCATTATAGATTAAAGGACAGATTCCGCCACCTTCATTCATATTAAGTTATGCCCTATTTTGCAAGCAATTCTTTTGGTTTTAATAGGACCACTGTAAGGGTGGAATTCCACTGAAGTAGAACCTGTTTGTTTCCCTTGAGATTTAGTTGTATAGTTTTAAATTCATTGTACTGTTTTATGCTCTCTCATATAAGTAGCTGTGTATAATTAATGGAAGTGTAAGTTTCTTAGAAAATATAATAATTTCATTTTCTGAGATTGCCTTTCAGCTTGCTTCTGTCCTCTGTCTTTCTCTCCAGTAGATACTCTATTTCTTTATTTACATGTAGAGGAGTAGAATATGTGTGTCAAAAAGCCTTGACAGTAAAAGAATCTGAAAGAGGTAAAAGAGGGTTATTAAACAGTCAGGTATGAACTGTAAATCAGTCAAGTAAGGCAGTAATAGCACATTTTCTAGACCTCCTTCCCATATTTTATTCATTATTTGTTTTATAATAACATCTATATGCCTCACAGTAAGATTCACTGGAAGATAAATTCCTTTCCCTGAAGACCTTATAAACTAGGTATTCAGAAATGTAAGATGTTAAAGTTCCTACCAAACTCAGCTAGTAACCAGGAAACACAATGTATAACAATTAAATGAGAAAGTAAATGCATGTTAAGGTGTCAGAAAAATTCAGTTGTTTTTCTGTGATTTAAATGAAAATGTTTGTGCGGGTTATAGCCTTCTGTCTGTCATATCTTAATGATTTCATTTTGGAAAGTCATTAATATGAATCAGAGTAAGCGGAAATTTTTTAATAATGCCATGAGATAATACCCTGATAACAAAAAGGGTCTTTTTCTGAAAGCTCTTCTTTAAAACAGGTTTTCCCATGGGCAAGAGAACCTAATTAAGTTTATTTTCTGTACAATTTGTTTCTACATGCTCTTTTCTCTGTTCCTAGCTTTTTTGTCTGGACAATTGTCAGTCTGTGCTGTTACTGGTTTAGACTTACAGATTTGCTGATTGCCCTGCTGGTTGCTGTATTTTTTTGAATGAGTAAGAAGGTGAGTTTTAATTCTCATGCCTTTGATAAACACATTCAAGGGCTCTTCATCTGATGAGTGTTGGTCACAAAACTTGGACCTTCATCTGTTCAAAAGCTTCACTTGCTGTTATATTTAATTGAAATTTGCCAAATAGATCAGAAGTTATGGGTAGGTAGACAAATGGTATATCTTATAAATCATGTTTCCTTAAGAATTATTCTTTGAAGTAACTAAATATGTCCCAAAATGAACTAACTCAGTGTATGTTCTTTTATGCATTTGGTGGGTTTTTTATTGTTACATTTTTGTGTGGTCATTAAACATGTTGCACGTACATTTTTAATATGATATTTGTCATATTCCTTTAAAGTAATTTCTTGCTGAAAGATCAATATTCTCTGAAAACAAGTCTTTGTATAAATTGGTTATTGCTTATTGAAAGCAGTGTAAATTGTTTTAGTTACTTAAACTATCCCAAAGGTTGTAAGGAAGAAAACACTCACAAGTATTTTAGGAATAGTAGGGAGTATGGCCCTAATCATATCATTAGTACAGCAAGCTATTCCAGCTATGGATGCAGTTAATTACAGCAAAAGATATTTTCATTTTATCTGGGATTGGTAGAAAATACTCCCCCTTTCTTTCACATCTCACTTCAGTCCTGTAATAATTTCAACTCTTCTGTTTGTTCATAAATTCCAAGTTGTTTTCATTCTTCCGTATGAGGATAAACTTAGGAGAATGTCAGTCATATTTATGGATGTATTTTTCACACTCATTAGCTAATGTTATCCTAGAAGTAATATGCAGGCTCATGAGTCTGAGAGAAAAGAACCCATCTATCGTAATTTCTCTGCAAAGATTTAGATACTGAGACGGCCACGTTATATGAGGCAGCTGCATGCCATAGCCTTGTTCTGTCCAAATGCAGAACTAAAATCAACAAAACTTTATTGTATTTTGTAGTTATTTTGTTCTCCAGGTGCTTAGTTAGATGTTTTTATCCAATGAAGACGTGGGGCTTAGGGGGAGGGAAGGAAGAAAACAAAACTTTAAAAAAGGCCCAAAAAGAATGGCTGTGTTGGAATTTTTCTGTCTGAATTAGAATGTCATTTGAAGGGTCACCTTTTTATGAATTAATAAAATAGCATTTATAAATTGCTGAAAGCTTTTGTTGTTTTGTTACCGGAGAAGGATGAGGATACAGCAGTGAGGAATGCCTTAATTATTTTCTTTGCTAGACCAGCAACTGAAAATGCTAGATTCTTGCCAGCTTTTAATAAACCACTTAATAAGACTTGAATTTTAGGAGAGGATAGGCATGACACAATATGCTGGTGGAGTCAAATGAAAAATAGATTGCTCAATTCAATAAATTTCTATTTAAAAGTGCAAACATTATTTCCAGCTCTAATCCTGTATTACTGTAAAATAATTGAAAATATATTGTTATATATTAATAAATGCTGGAATACTTAATTCCAGATTTTTAATACTCCGTTTTGAGGCTGTTGTGAAGTATGACAAATTAAGGCGTAAGAAGGTTTACATTTTCCTTTACATTTTCTTCTGCCAACAGTTAATAAACTAGATCATTGGTAGTTAGTATAAAGATACAGAACGCCGGTAACTAGTAAGGATAGCATGACAGTGCAAATGAAAACTGTTAACATCACGATCCTGATTTTTTTTGCAATATAGAACAATCTTCTTGTCATGTTCAATTATAATTTGCTGGTTAACTGCCCTTCCGAGTCAGCCATTATATCACTTATGAAAACAGAAGCACTTAGTTACTTTCACTAATTGCTGTCCTTTTTTTTGATAGAATTGCTAGTGAGCTCGATTTCTGATTAGCAGTACAAGAAATAGCAAGGCTGAGGGCTCTTCAATTCAGATATAGAAAACTATCACATTTGCCGCTATATACTAAAAATCCCAAGGGCTTGTTTTGTTTTGGGTTTTTTGTTTGTTTGTTAGGCATAGAATTTTAATCCTTTTCTCCTACCCAGGTTTTGTGGGGTTTTTTGGTGTTTTTAAAAAATCTTGGTAAGTTTATACATATATTGATGCATTGACTCTTAGTTAGTGGGTGTTGTTTTCTTTTTTTTTAGCAGATTTATATTAGAGAGGAGCATAGACTGCTATCTCCTTTTCAAATTCAGTTGGTATTGGACTTTGTATCCAGTTCTTCTATATAGACAAATAGACACACACATGCATATTCCTACTGTAAGCTTCATTTCTTTGGGAGACCAGGCTAACACCTATGTCAGTGCAGAGGAAAATACAAAATTATTCCTGTGGTTAAAAATGGAGAGAGTTATACACAGTCTTGACAATTTGTGTTTGAGAATGCAATTAGAAGAACAGGGAGTGGCAAGGGAATTGCACAAGAAATTCGTGTTAGGGTAGCGAAAGTGAGATGTACTATCTAGGATTTTTAAAGAGAGAGAAATCTAAAAACCTGAAATAAGAGATTTATTTAGAAGTGGACAGCACATCTTTCACTCTTTTTTTAGTGATGAAGCAGATTGTTTGTGATATCTGTCCCTCATTGGAGAAAATGAGCTTTACATCCTTGTTTTGCATTTTTTGACAAATTCGACTTCAGAGATGATTATTCACCTCCAATCTTCATTTTGTATGGATTAGAACTTAAAATGAATCCAATGCTGTGTAGCCAGTTATGACTGATTCCCTTGCTACTGAAGTTGAATAGAGATACTCAGTCTCTCCAGCGGTTTTGTTTTGGATGTCAGAGTCAGTGAACACCTGTTTAGTTAATGAAATAATGTCTTTGAAGTCCTAACTATGGTCAATGAGGCAACTGGACCTTTAGACATGGAACAAGCTAGAAAAAAGATATAATTCCATGTAACTGTCTTGAAACTGTGCAAACTGTCTTAAAACCGTGCATGTATATGCACATCTCATGTATTTTGAGGAGAGGAATTACAGTGCAGAGAATGAAAACCACAAAATACTAAAAATTCAGGGTAAAAGTTGATTTTAAGGGAGAGTCCTTACAGAAAGACTGCTGTCCTTAGCAAGTATTTTGTAGAGCTTCTGGAGTTTTAAGTGTTCGTAGGCCTTGTAATGTAGGCTTTATTAGGTAGTGTCCTGGTTTCGGCTGGG
>NW_009187349.1:0-246 GCF_000690835.1 Fulmarus glacialis
AGCCCTCCTTGCCGAACACTGTGGTGTCCCCACAGGGAGAACTTCCTGGTGCTGGACATCTTCTTTGAGGCACTCAACTACGAGGCCATTGAGCAGAAGAAAGCCTACGACCTTGCCGGGCTTCTCGGTGACTCCCCCCACCTTCCCCTGGGACCCCGAGGCGCGGAGCTCTGGCTCCCACCCCAGGAGGGTATAGGGCTGGCTGGGGGGGGGCAGACAAGAGGGGGAGCCCGAGGGGAGACACGC
>NW_009187349.1:1058-1884 GCF_000690835.1 Fulmarus glacialis
ACCCCGTGTGTCCCACGCGTGGCTCCCGGCGGGCGCCACGGCAGCTCCCGGTGACCATCTCCCCCTCCTCCTTCCCAGGGGACATCGGGGGACAGATGGGCCTGTTCATCGGTGCCAGCATCCTCACCATCCTGGAGAAGTGGTCTTGAGCAAGAGCTACATTTGTTAATGTATCCTGAAAAATGCACATTTTTTACAGACTGGACATTTATATCAAAGTATAATCTCTCAGCAGCAAACATCCAAGTATCACTCACCTAGAAAAAACTTGGCACATCTGTGCATTTATCAAATCATAAAAGAATCCTTAAGGGGGCTGTCAAAGTTTCCATGAATCATCCCAACCTGCATGCACCTCAACCTGAACCCTCTGGGAGAAGGCTAAGGTGACTACTGCTGATTTACAGAGGCAGACAGCTTGGAGTCTCTGCCAGGGTGTAAGTAAATCATGGTGGCTGTGTGATAAAAAGGATAAAGCAGTTATTTTCAAATGCTCATTCATGCACCCCTTCTAGGAGATCTGCAGAAAGAATGCAGTCATTCCTACTTCCATTGGACAATGTTCCAAGGTTCCCAAGTATAAAAAGATTGAGAACTCATTCAGCTCTGGCTGACCCATGGGGATGTGCCCAGATCTTCTCTGAGAGTCAGTGGGAAACTCCCAGCAGGAGGCAGTGGGAGGAGGACAGGTCCCCCAGCATCCCTCGGTGACCTGAGGACAGGGAGGGTGGCGGACAGAGGTGCTGTCCCCACAGTCAGCCCTGTGTCCCCCAGGCAGGCAGGGGAATGGGAGGCAGGTCCGTGCGGACTGGGGTGCCCACACGTG
>NW_009187350.1:0-666 GCF_000690835.1 Fulmarus glacialis
AACCCCCCCAACACCAGCCCCTTCCACCAACCCCAACCCCATTTACTTTTCCTTTTAACACCCAATTTAAGAAAATTAATCACATTTCGCCCTCCCGCTCCTCGCCGGGTTTGCACAGACTCAAAATTCCCCTTAAATACCTTTTTTTTTTTTTTTTTTGCTTGCCTCATGCCATTATCAGTTTGGAGCACTTAGTTTTTACTCTCTAGAAAATAACATGTGGGTAGTCAATTACTTATTTATTGTGTGTTTCAGTTCTGGTGCTACTACCTTAAATTTTCCACTCTTTCCACCGCAGCTTCGCAGCGCTCACCCCAAAACCCTTTCCCAAAACAAACCCCACCTGGAACGCACATTTTTCACCCATTTAATTATTATTATTTTTTAAAGAAAGGAGGGAAAAAAATTAAAGAGAGAGGAGGAAATTGCACGTGGACCCAGAGCAGAGCAGGGCGTTGCACGCTGGGGAGAGGGGCTGCGCTCAAGGCACTTTTTTTTTTGCTAATTTAATGGTTTTTTGTTGGGTTTTTTTCCCCATCACACAGCGTTACCCCACGAGGAAATACCCACAACAGGAAAACGGAGAGATTTTTTGTTTCCCCAAATGTTTGTCAGTGGAAATACAGCCCAGGAAAAGAGGAAAAATCATCCTTAAAAAAAAAAAAA
>NW_009187350.1:744-1498 GCF_000690835.1 Fulmarus glacialis
GAAGGGAAACCTTCCTCGTGGGAAGGTTTTGCAAGCGGCAAAGTTTCTGCTTAAGATTCGCAGAGAAATTCGGGGAAATGGGATAAAACCATTTCTTGCGCCTCCCGGGATCGCTCGGGCTGGGGCCTCCCCGTGGTTTCGCAATCGCTGTCGGGATGGGAGAGAGGCCACGGGCAGGATTTTATCCCCCCATTTCACCACCTAGGAGTGAATAGGGGGAAAAAAAAAAATAACCAAAACCAGTATCTTGAGACGGCAGGAAGTCGTTATTAGGGTTAAACCACGTAATAAAGCGCTCTTATCGGGCGGCGCAGGCAGGACCGGGCAGGTCTCTGCCTCTTACAGGCCCGATCGCTCCGCCTCCGCTGCCAGATTCGCCTCCCCGTCCGCAGAGACTCGCGACATCGGCCCGAGGAAGAGGAGAAACCACCAGGAAAGGCAGCGGGGAGGGCAGCTGCTTTCATCTTCGGGGCTCTAATTTTAAATAAAGCCTCTGACAAACCCGCTAAACCCAAATTACAGCCCAGCTCAGTTGTGTAATTAGTCGTTTCCCCGCTTGGTTCACGGCGAGGTAGGTCGTAGGTGATGTCGCCCTCGAAAGACGAGAGCTCGTTACAGCGCAAGGTCCGGCAGCGCTTCATGTCGAGAATAAATCCAAGTGCTTCTTCACAGCTCCAACAGAAGAGCTCATGATGCTCTGTTCCTTCTGCTTTTCCTCCGAAAAGCTTGATAGAGGTTTAATTTGAAAGTCCAC
>NW_009187351.1:0-3699 GCF_000690835.1 Fulmarus glacialis
GATGCGCTCGGCTGCGCACCTGGAGAAGCGTTTTCAGGATTCAGCCCAAACCGGGTCATCTGGTAACGCTGCTCGTGTCTTGCCAAGACTCGGCGAGCCGTGGGGCACGCTGGATACACCCGTGGGCGAGACCAGAGACACCCCGGCAGGTACGTCGGGCAAACCGAGGGATAACATTCCCCGTGGGTACGTTAAAGAGAGCTGGGAGGCTGCTGCGCCGGAGGGGCAGGAGGTTTTGTGCCGGGAGTTTAATTTCTGAGGTTCTGGGAGAAGTCGCAGGAAGAGAACGGTGTGAGGAAATGAGCCGTTGGACGTGGTTTAAACACTGCTCTGTTAACAGAAAATCCAAAAGACTCAGTTAACAAGTTCAAAGAAGAAAATTCTCCATGAAAGTGCTAGGATGGGATGACAGTTGTGTTTGTGTGATGATCTTGTTGTTTTGGGAAAATCAGTCAGAACGGTATGTTTCTCGGAGGGGCATTAGAATGGTCCGTATACTCAGTCACTTAAGTAAAGCCACTATATGACGCAAAAAACAGACTTAGGGTAAAAGTGATCTTTTTAAATTTATTTTTGAACCTAAATGTGTTTTCTTTGGGGAGCAACTTTTCTGTTCTTGAGGACACAAAAGCATCGAGTGATTCACGTAGGAGAGATGACATGGGGCCCGGCACAGTAGAAAAATCTCACATGAACTAGTTTCTGGTGTTTCAATAAGTTAAGGGTCTGCTTTTTTATTCAGAGATCTTAACTAAGTTTCCACTTTTTAGTGTCAATATAGATTAAGAGATATTGCAGAAGCTGCAAAGTACCACAGTAAACATTAAATTGTAGGTCGACAAGATGTATCTAGACTAACTTCGGAAAATGTGCACGTCTCTAAATCCAGCAGACAAGGTGTTTTCCAACTGTTTTCTTACAAGATACGGTTAGACTTTTCCAAACAAACTAGCCATTGTTTGTTGCTGAAAGTCCCTAACTGGGAGAAACTGATTTTTATTAAGGGGTTTCTGACACTGCGTTATCTGTTGTCAGTTAGACACAGGGATCTACAGCTCTGGAGACTGAATGTGCCGTTGCGACAGAGGTGGAACGTGCCAGCACTTTGCTGGTCACTTGTAGAGCAGCCTTCTGAAGACTGTGATGATAAGTCCTTCATTTGGCTTTTTAAGGATTTGGGGTTATTACAGTGTGTTTCTAGGATTATTAATTTTGGTAGTAAGTGTTTGAGACTGTTTATATTATTGTTGTTCAGAGGCGTTGAGTTGTAAAAGCTCCCAGAACGTTTTGGATTAGGTCCTATGATGCAATGACAAATTGAAGTTGGACATAAAGCTCTTGCAGGTCAACAAAACAAAGTGCCCGGAATGTGGGAAGAGGAAATCTACTAAAGCAAATGGACTGAAACGGCAGGATAGTGTTACTGACATCTTCCTCTGATTTCGGTGGAGAAATGTTTGTTTACAGCACTGTTGAGAGCAGTGCGGTGAGGGGAAGAGCTTTGCTCCGCTGAGGGACGATTGTCTTTGGAATTCAGGCTGTAGAGTTGTCTTTGTCAGCCAGCAGATCATCTTGTGTGTACAGTCAGGACTCAGCTGAAAAAGTGTGTGCTGGTAATATTCTGATGACTGGTATAAGATGTGCTGAAGCGGTCTGCTGTGGCGCATGGATTTCCTTTGGGGAGAAGTTTACTGCCTTGTTTGACCTCCTGACGATGGGAAAGAAGGCATGTGTACTTACGTTGTCATTATAACCATGAAAGATTTACAGATTAATTTCTGTCGGGATGAGAGGGACTCTGGCTCGTGACACAGTGAAGTTATGCAAGTGGTTTTCTCTATTCATTTCATGTTCCCTTTATTGAACACTGACAGATAAAGTAAATAACGCTTTTAATGATTTGCTGTCTATTCTCTCATTAGAGGAAAGCATTTTTTTAATATCTCAACAAAACATTATTTTTTTATTAGTCTGAAAGGAAAACAGCCTTTAAGAAGGCCGAGTTCAGAAAATTACCAGCGCCGAAGCTCCTTGATTCTGCGGCAGGCATGCGTGCTTGCAGTTACACTCAGCAAATGTGATACCGTACCTCTAGCTGTAGAAGTAAGGCCTAGGAAGTGAATTCCTCTTGTATCTGACGCTATAGACGTAGCAACTTTGAAGAAGTAAATGCCAGCTTGGGCAGCACTGTTACTAGGAGTACAGAAGAAATGCCCCATCCAAAGAATCACTAAGGAAATAAGCTCTGCTGCTTGCAGACGCTACATACCTAGCTGGAAGCAGTCTCCAGGCAGACTGAATGGGAATATTGGCCCCCTCCCATCGCCAGAGTCGGGTTCTTGAAGTGTAACGCAAAGTCTGGCTGGAATCAGGAGCAAAGTCTGTTTTTCCAAATAATCTGCAGTGCGCAACTTAAAAAACTATACTTCAAGAGCAACACGCTTCAAGTGGCAGCATTTGCACTTCTGAGTTTCTCCATCTGAGAAACGCTCTGATCTGATCTCTTTTCAAGTGCTCTGCTTGCAGGGCAACCGGATTTTGTTCGCATTTACTTTGAGACTTAGCTGTTTCATGAGCTGGTATCACTGCTTTCATTCCTCAACTGGAAATAAACCTCGTAAAGGTTTTCTGACTTGCCCTTGCAAATATTGACTATTTCTGACACATGTTTAGTACTGCGGTACTTTTGAAGTGGAGATTAGATACTTGATTTATAAGACTAGAGGTGAAACTCCCTTATTTTTCCTTCATTACTGTGGAATGCTATTTGTGGATGGGTAAGAAGGAGAAGGTGAAAATAACAGAGGACCTCTGCTACCACCGCGCTCCTGCAGAAGCAGAAGCTTTGCAGATTTGGGGGTCACAACTTTCTTCCAAAACCCAGCAGGGTTTTTTTGTGGATTTGGCAGCGAGCCCTGGGGTTACACTGCCTAGCCGGTGACTTCACCTAAGCAAACCTTCTTAAAATAAACAGATTTTATGATTCGGGAACCTACAGTCTGTGATATTTTAAATTTCAGGAGTTGGCAACGATCGGTAGATTTTGGTATTGTTATGTGATGCACTAAAAGCCTTTTCAAGTCTCAAGGTGTCTTCAAAGGCTATCGGGGGGGGCGGAAATCCAACTAAAGCTAAAATCCAATTCAGGTAAAAACACAAGCAGTGGCATGTCTGTACAGTAGTGCCCAGTCCACAAAGGGAAAATAGCTTTACTTCTGTTCCTAGAAAAAACTTAAACAGCCTGGAATGTCATTCTTATAAGAAGCCGTATCCCCAGCGAAAACAAGGCCGTGTTTCTCTTTTGTGAGAAAGTCTGGAGGGGGAAAAAGGCCCAAATGAGGTGCTAGATAAATATTTTGCAAATGAAATTCATTAAGCCTGTGGGAGGGACCAATCACATAAGCAAATTGTAACTATAGTTTAAGCACCAAACAAGGAGGCAATTCTGTATTATTCTATCTAACACTCTGGTGTTAGTGAAGTGTCACTATAATGCTGTTACAGCAATGGCACGAGCAGAAGGTCTGGGTTGTTTATTGTGCTCCTTCCTAAAGCTTCAGAGAAATTTGAGTGCTGTTCCCATGAGTGAGAAACTTGCCCTTTTTAAAATTAAAACTTTGGCTTTTTTTGGTGGTGTTTAAAAATGTACTAACAAAAATGTCCTGCTAGGTAAGAAAAGGTATCTCCCAGAGAGGTGGC
>NW_009187351.1:3745-32303 GCF_000690835.1 Fulmarus glacialis
GCATCAAGGTGCCTCACTTCCTTGACGCTAGCCCAGCATTTAAAGATTTTGCGATTTGCAATTCGGTGCAGCCAAACCTACAAACCCTGGAAGTGACAGAAAACCACACATTATAAGAAACGGTAGCTAAACATCTCACAGACCCACTGGGCAGAGGGAAGACGCGCTGTCTGCATGCCCGCTCCTGACCCTTGTCAGGCGGTAGTGGAAGGGAAGACCGTGTCTTTGCTCACCTCATCTTTTGGGGTTCCTTCGACATCTGGTGTATTTTTTACTGGGTACTGTTTGCATTGATTTTTCTCTGTATTTCCCGCAATTTTTAAGTTTACTGGTGGTGTCTTTCTGTGTGTGGCCTTTTCCCTGTTGGAGTGAAAGTGTGGGCTTGATCCTGCTCTGCTGGCAAGCCCCCGCCAGGTCTCTCTTGCACTTCACCCAGCTGCTTTCATTCTGCTCTCACAAAGAGGGATTTCAAAAAGAAAATCACTCAGTCAGAAGGTAGGGTGAAATGGACTCATATGGTTTGTTAATGCTTCTCTCCCTGTTTGCCATTTAATGGGATTTCTTGTTTTATCTCTTGTCATGCTGCGGTTTCCACACTGTGGTTTCCATAATGCGTTTCTGCGTCATCCTTTCTTAATTTCGTCAAGCTTTGTTGTCCTTTGATTGATCGTTGCAGTTTAGCTTGATTTTGTATCTTGTCTCTTATTTACCCCATATGTCCCCAAACATTTCTCTGAGTTGTAAGTGAGTAAGAAAGTGAGCAGGGGTGAAGAAGGACAGCTCAGGAGCAAAAACGTGCTTTCCAGTGCCAGGATGGAGCGGACTGGGAGCTGCACAGGCAGAAGTCCTTGCTCTTACCGTGAGGAGAGTGCACGGGGGAGTGTGGGGAACACGGAACTTGTGAAATAGTCCCTCCATAGCCAACAGCACAATTTAGGCAGTCGCTGTCAGGCTCAAAGAGAAAATTTCTGTCTCTTCCACAGTGGAAAGTTGGCAGCTCCGCTCGTGGGCTGCACTTACAGTGCTATTGCTATTTGGAGGAATGGCTGCTACCCCACATCAGCCTGCCTTTCTCTCCAGGCTTTGCTGAGATTGGGCTTAAAGGCTGGAAAGCCACAGCGACTGCCGGGCTGCAGAGCTACCGACCGCGCTCCCCTTGCAGCTTCTGTCACCGACACGAATATGTGCTGCCGAAGGTCGCTGCCTGTCCCAACAGGAGGATGAGGGCTTCAAATCAGTCCTCCCTGGCCCTTATCTCTGCCTTTGCAGTAAAGAATTAGCTTGGTTTTCATAACGAAGGACTGTTGTTTACTTAGACACTGAAGCTAAGTTGGCATCTTTGTTTGCCAAAACTAAAAATGTCAAATTGAAATATAATGTTAGTTTTTGCTTTGCAAAGAGCACAAAAAGCAAAAAACATGTCATTACAGCCATTCCCATTTTTTTAAGGGATAACTGTCATCAGGAAGAGCATCAACAACATGCAAGTTGACCATCTGTAGCATTTGCGGTATATTATAGGAACCATGACCAGTAAACGGATTCTGTCCTCGCTTTCCAGCTCCTCCCTTTCCGTCAAAAGATTGCATCCATTTTGATGATGTGCTACCACTGGATTTAAACAGAGATAATCAAAACAAAACGTAATATTCTTCAGTCAGCTGTTTCTGCCAGTCTAACAGTAAAAATAGTTCCCCTCAGGTTAGGAATGAGTACATCTCTTTGGCTTCTTGGCATCATGCCTGATAAAAACTTTAATAAGCTGAGCTCAGAGTCGAAGTTTCGGATGTGGCATACGGTCTTGTGTTATTCTATTTAATCCAGCGTCATTTTTAATTTAATTAGCAACCCGTGTTAAGATAGCGTGATACACTGGTTTGCTAACAGTACTTGATGGAAGGAAATGACGATGTTCACTTCATGGTAATGAATCTTCCACCTACGGCATTTTTCAGTCGTGGTGCATGTGCGTTAACTGCGTGGCCCGCTTTACCTCCCATCTAGGGTCTATGGGCTGCCCTCCGACAGCACCATGTTGGGAGGCGATGGGACTCTCTCTTCCCGCTGCAGTCACGCTGGCATATGCTCTTGAGCATCACCAGGAGAAGGCTGTACTCACTCTGACAGCAGACACCGTCTGCAGCAGCTCTAGCTTGTGATGAGCCTGCGGGATGATCTGTAGTGACACGAATTCTGGATCCAAGCCAGGACTCAGCCAGCCTGTTCCTATTCATTTGAAAGTGTACGTGGACACCATACCATGCCCTTTTTTCTTCTAGTGACGGCTGGGCAGCTTGTATTCTGCCCGCCTATACAGACAGGTCCTTGTATCAAGAAACACATTTGGCTTTGCGCAATACTATTTTGCATGTCTGTGATGAAGTCACGAGGTCTAATCACTGGTTTGAAACTGAGATTTCCAGGGTGGAGTTTGTAGCCCTGGCTAGAGCCTGTGCCCACCTCCTTGGACAGACATCGCTAATAGTACTTGCAGATGCCCAGCGATGGCTTATTTACAACTCCGTTGCAACATCCCCTGGCAGTACCTTTGCCCTGGCTCCCGCGGGACCCGTGCTGCGCTGGGCTCCTCTAGCAAAGAAGGAGGACTTCTGCAAATCCAGAAGCGAAAGAGCAGTTTTCCCTGCAGCTTTGGTTGAGACAGACAGTGAAGCCTCTCCTTCCTCTCCCTGGTGTGGGGGCTTGTATGGGATTCTGAAAACACCTTTCCCTGCTCGGTCACGGGGCACGGATCCTGCTGGGAATGGGTTAAATAGGTTCTGCTACAGCAATGCTTCATCGTCAGGGAGAGGTGGGAGTGGCTCTCTAAAAAGAGGATCGAGGGTGTGGGTTGAGTCCTCCTGAGGGAGGAACCCGAGGAACAGCTAAGCCTGGGAAAGTGAGAGCCCAGCCGAATTGTGTTGGCCAAAGTTGTTGGTTTCTCTCTCAAAGCCCCGCCTCGGGAAGGGGGTGGAGTGAGTCCGGCCTGAAGCATGCAGATTTTGTTTTAGGTCAGGTTGGTGGTGGCATCTGTGTCTAGTCCCACCAGGGACGGTGTGTGGAAGCTGCGTGTGATTCTTGCTGCGCTGCGAACAGACCCAAGGTGGTTAGCTGGCGGGTGGTGGGAATGCGCTGTGAACACAGAGCTGTGAGTCGAGGGGAAGCATCTTTTACCTTGTTGCAGTGATGTGAGCACATGGGTCCTTCTAATAGCTGAAAAAACCCCCACGATCGTTCCTTTTTGTGTATTTATTTTTGTAGGGCAACCTTTTGTTGCTTGAAAGAGCATTACAGAAATGGCTATTTTTATACTTCTCTGTTCATCTGCTTGCCTCACAGCTGGGCTGGTTGTGTTTTAGGGGTGGAATACAGCTTTCCAAGTGTGGCTCGGAAAAAAAAGTGTTTCAGTTCCTGTCTCCACTGCCGATGCTCCCATATGCCACATTTCCAGCAGCAGGACATCGGTGCTGGCACACAGGCCCTGGACTGTGCACGGGGGAGGCTCTGCGGGGCTCTTCAAGTCTCCAGTGTCTGCATGCTGTTTGCGGAGCTGTCAGGAGAGCTGGCCACACAAGCGTTAACTTCGAGGGGAAGCACATGGCTCCTCGTCAGCACCTGCGTGCAGCCCAGTGTCGGCACCCCCGGCGTCTTGCTGGCAGCGGGGACCGGCACGCTGTCAGTATGGGAATGTTCACGGGTTTTGCCTCATGGGTTGCTTCTGTGCTATTGCTTAATGGCTTTCACACGCAGAGGCTGCGTAGCTGTTTGCGAGCACAGAGAACCATCTGAGCCACACTCTTCAGCTGGTGCCAGGCAGTCCGTGGGGTGATAAGAATAATAATCACAGGCTCCATCCTGTGACGCGTGCTCCCAGCACAGAGTGTGTGTGCTGTATTTCCTCTCCTGGGGCTTCAAGAGCAAGGGAACAGTTGGAAAACACAATGAGATGCAGAGTAGAGAGTCTTCAAGAAAAGTGTTGCAGCCACATTCCCTCCATTTAGTTATGTTTTTTACTGCCTCAGACACCTCTGTTTAAGCTGCATTTCTTCATCAGAAAGAGGAGTGGGACAGGGGTTTTGGGACAGTGTCTTACCTTGTCACCCACAGCCAGATGCTTGCACAGGAGCATTGTGAAGACCTTGTGAAAGGGTCTGTGCTCTGCCCAAGCCTGTGCAGTCAGCATTGTGTGCTGCCTGGAGCGTGGAGCTGGCCCCCGGCAGAGAGTTGTGTTTCCCCTCCCCAGATGGAAAGGGTTGGAAAGCCTTCTGGAAAGAGGGAGTTTTCAAAAGGAGGAGTTTGGATATGGAAAGAGCAATCAACTGGCACCTTTAATATTTTGTATTGCTGTACCATCTCTGTGATCTCATAGCCTAGGCACAGTGCAGACACAGCAAAGAGACAGCTCTTACCCAAGACCTGCAGGTGGTCCAAGCAATCTTGCAAAAGCATAAGCTTGGAATATGGGCACTTGCCTTTGAGGTGTTAGCAAAGGCTGCCATTCCGGCCTCATAAATGATTCCAGCAGGCCACATAATGACTCTTCAGTGATTTGTGTCATGAAACTACCCTTGCACCTAAGCATAGCACAATTAAAAAGAAATCTTCTCCTGTTTCCTAAAACAAAACAATGTACTCATCTGATACACGATGCAGGGGATTCCCTGGGAGAAGAGTTTCCATTGGAAAATATCTTGGCTCCCGACCAACCCTCTGTAAAGCAGTTGTAGAGGGCGGCTCATTATTGCTACCTGGGTGATTTTCTAGAAGAGACTGTTACATAAGCAACGAGTTGGTGAAGCCATTAGTCAGGATCCCTTCTCGGCTACTTCACTACATGGTAAAAAAAAGGTTCCCTGTCCTCCCGGACAGAGGAGGCGACTGCAAGTAGAGAGCCACTGAAATGAACAGAGTGACGCTGGCCAGAGATTCATAAGTAATGAATTAAATCTGTGCAGATCAAAGGTTTCTATCAGGGTGTGGGAACGTTATTTTACTCCTACAGAGGGAAAACATGAAGTCGCTGGCTTTATGAACTGAACTCTGCCTAGATTTGCAACCCCTGATTGCATGGATCAGTGCAAAGTTTGTATCAGAAGTCTTAAAAAATTAGTGTAGACAAAACTGAGATGGTAAGACAAAAGCTAGAAGAGGCCAAGGGTTAGACTGTGTTAGTCTCTCAGTTGCGTTAAGAAAATTCACTGTAGCTAATATATGTGGTGGATTGAGTTCATACCAGCAGTAAGTAATGGCTTTACTTAAGAAAAAAAAAGAAAACTGCTGCCCCTTTGTGCAGTAAAGCTGTTATAGGGCATAGCACATATTAGGACAGCACCATGGAAACAAAGCTTAAGCTGTCTGGGTGGTACTGGAGGCCCTGCTAGACTGACACAACACAATTCCCAAGTTTTAATTTAGAGAGAAGACACACCCCATTTTTTGCAGGGAGTGCCAGAAGCATCACTGGTTCTTGAACAGTGTTTCATACAACATAAAATAACTTCAATAGCCCAAAGCCAGACCCTGAACTCTGAGACCGTTGGCCCTCACTGCTGCCCTTGTTGTCACTCATTGCATCCAGCAATTAGCCATTTCTTGAAAAGCTTTCTGCCTTTCCAGTGCTTGCAGGAGAGTAAACTGTCAAGGTAGCAATGTCACTGTCCTTGGACAAATTAGTTTCTGATTACATGCACAGATTGCATCTGACACAGCCACCAATTTAAGTTACCTTGGATTTGCTTTGCGCTGAGTGTAGTGACCTGTATTATGCAGCCAGTCAGATTGGAGTATTACTCTCTGGCATAGTTTAGAATTTGCAGCATTCAAAGGGTTAATTACAGCTAGCCGTCAGATCTCTAAAACAAGCCAGCAAAGCCCACTGCTGCATTCTGTCTTCCTGTGGATTAGCCGTGACAGGTCCAAGCCTGTAGCTTGATCCCGTAACTTCAGAAAGAACTGGGAGAGGAGACTAAGTTTCGAAATTAATCTCCAACACCCCTGCTCCCACAGGATGCAAAGCTTCCCCTGAAGTAGATGCACTCTCTAGATGCTTGGGAAAGACATGTCATAAGTCATCGGAGAGTCCTGGATCTTTTGAGGGCGTGCAACCTTACTCCAGATCCTCTCCTCTTGCAGGCGATTGGTCTGATCAGCAACATGGAGCACCTTTTTCTCCCTGTGCACACTGACCACAACTCCTGTTCATTCCCAAAGAGAGGGGAAGTGGCAGTGGAGCCAGTGTTGTCTTTATTGGCTTTCCATGCAGTCCCTGGAAGTTGCTAAATTCTGCAGCAGCCATGGAGGCGGTGTACATTGTGCTTAAAGCCAGGATTTGCTTCCCCTTCTGTCCTTCTCCCCTCCACAATCAGGGAATTGAAGTGCATACCTTAGTTTGGGAAGAAAGCTGAGCTACTGGGGGCAGTGTTGTCTAACAGCTGGAACACAGAGGGGAAAGCGGGACGTCTTGGTTTTGTTTTCAGTTCTGACCCTGGTTGTGTGGGCTGGGCTGTCATTGATTCATTTGCACTCAGTCTCCCCTGTCTGAGCAATGGGGCTGGTGCTTCCTTGCCTCGCGGGAGTATTGTAGTGGTTATTTACGGGAACGAAATGCTTGTGGAGGGCTTAAATGCTAGGTTGCTGGATAAATGCCCTGGATTTCTAATTCCTACTTGCTTGGTGCTCTGCCATCCTCGTGGGAAGGCAGCAAAACATTATCTTATACCAACTCTCGGGAAGCTGAATTTTCACTCTGAGCAAGGTAAATGGCAGGGCTGCACAACACACACCTGTACTCGTTTTGACAGGCTTATTGGTAACCTTGGTCCTGCCTTCCTGCCCCTGCTTGTGCTTCAACCCCTTCCTGCCATTGTCCTCTGAACTAAACAGACAATCTTGTGCTTCACTGGTACGTACTGTGTGGCAGGTACCAGAGCCAGCAATATCTCACTGTGCTGTCGTAGCTGGAGAACCATTCGTTTTTCTTTTAAAGCATCTGAAAAAAGAAAAGTTTTGTTTTCTGCCCAACTTTATTTTTTGTTTCAAGGCAGTTCCATCAGTTTCCCAAACAGAGACATCCCATCCCCAAATGGGAAGTCAGTGCTGACTCCAGCCCAGCGCCCCAGCTCCTGAGAGAAACGTGGCTGCTCCCTGTGGGCTCCTTGGGACAGAAGGACATGGGACTGAGAGCGTTTTCCTCACCAGGAGCAGCCTAGGGAAAGGAATTGCGTAGCTCCAGGCTGCGGGTACAGAGATGGATGCGCAAGGCCAGAGCCGTGCTGCTGGGACAGCCCCCACAGCAGGGCTGCAGCCTTTTTACCTCAGCCAGGCGCCATTTTACTTCGACCAGGTGCCACTTTACCTCAGCCAGGCGCCATTTTAATCTCACCAGCTGCCACCTGACCTCAGCTGTGGTGGTCAGCTTCTGCTCTCTTGTGCCATTTGCCCCCCGCCAGGTCAGCCAGCCCGCAGCTCAGGGGATCTGGCAGGTAGGTCTCTGTGGTGTTAGCAGTCCAACCCTGTTTCTCAGCCCTGTAGCAGGCAGCCTGTTGCAGTCACTGTGGCACCGCAGGGCCCATCATGGCGCTTGGCAGCAGTGTGGCCTCGCAGATGGGCCCTCTGGAAATATAGGGTTTTGTCTGGGCTTGGGGGAACCCCTGTGCATCCATCTCCTTTCCTGCCTTGCACCTCTGCTGTCTCTGCGGGCTCTGCACGGTCAGCACCCCTTGGGCACGCAGGGCCTTGGCGCTGCACGTGCCTAACAGGGAGGCAGGGCTCAGCTGAGGGGAAGGGGTGCCATGAGCTGCCCCATGTCCCGGTCTGGGCGCCCTGCGGGGCTGAGCCGGCTGCCCTGCCTCGGGCTGCAGAGCTGGGCCTGCTGACACCTCCGCGGTGCGGGTTCAGGATCAGGCAGTCGGTAGCTCTTGGCTGTAATGTGTGCTACAAGATCCCTGCTGTTAGTTGTTTGTTTAATGATGGTTGATTAGAGGGAGAGCAGACTGGCCCTTTCCTTCTCCTTAGGGGGTGCGTTTCGGTATTCTGACTGGGAGTTTGAGGATGTCTTGATCCTCTGCCTAATCAAACTCAGTGCAGGGCACGAAGAGCCATGTCTCCACTGCGCTGCTGCCACTGCAGCCTGAGCACGGCCTTCCAGAGGGAGGGGTTCTGTCTGTTACAACACAAAACACATTTCAGCAGCAGCACTTTTTTTCTTTATTGAATCTAGAGCAAAAAAGCCCTCAGCAGGAGCTTGAACTTACTGTTGGGATGAGACACAGGCCTGTGGCAGGGATGGGTCCCAATTCTCCTTCTGGCTGCAACTCAACTTTTACACTTGTTTCTTTTAACTTCTTGGGGTCCTAATTCTTGCCGGCTCACGGGCTGTCTGGCAGTAGCGAAGCCGTTGTTGGCCATCTATGGGGAAGATAAGAGTTTACAATCAGTGGCGGTGTAGGTGGCAGAGGATCAGCGCGGGGGCAAGTGTGAGTTTCTAGCGTGACCATGAGAACAGTCCCGTCAGATTTATATTATTAATTAATGAGTTAATTAATGAATTAATCTACAGAATTGAAGAGCATGGGAGACTTGTGTTGTTTTACTCTGTTTCTGTGCAGGCCACAGAAAGATGAGAGTCTTGGTGTTGCAGCATCAGGTCCTGGCTTCTGCAGAGGAGTGTTTTAATCCTTCCCAGCTACCCTTTCAGATCCACCATGCTGTGCTGAGCAAGGGCTGCTCTTAAATCCCACTTGGCCATCAGTATGCGCAGGCCATGAAATACCCTGTCTGTCATACTGCAAGAACAGGTTCTGGGTCTTAGGATACTGGGAATCTATGTATTTCAGGTCTCAATATACAGTTTTAGCTGGTATCTCCCTGTCCTGAGTGTGCACCATGAGGGTCCTGGTGTTGAACAGTCTAAGCAGATACCTGTTGTGGTGCATGGGCTGAGGTTGCCCAGGTGGCTCAGCACCACTAATTGATGAAACCCAGGCATGGCAATGGGCGCGCAAGAGCCATTTACTCATGTGTTGCTCTCCGTGCCAGGGACTTTGGTGACAGGCTGTGGTGGTAAGTGGCTTTCAGCAGATGCCTTCTTCTCCTAGTGGGAGGAAACTTTTAATGTTGGACCCAACGACTTTCTGTCCTGACAGCAGAGCAGGACTTTGAGGCCTCTTGGGGTGATGAAGAAGAAGCTGAAGAGTAAATTCCTGACGTATCAGCAGTGCTGTATCTTTTTTTATGTAAAGGTACCAGAAAGCCCAATTTAAAATGCAGAGATTCAGTTGTATCTCTGTTGCGTGGTACCATGGTATGTGTGGGTTTGCAGAAAAGACCCAAAGCTCTAGGAATTGTTTTTTGTATGTGTTGTGCTGTGAGCCCTGGGCAGGACTGGGACCTCGTAGTGCTGCATACTGTACACATGCATACCGAAAACAGACCTTATCCTCAGGATCTTGCAATAAAAATAGACAAGGCAAAAGAAAAAGGAAGTCTTCCTGTTTTTTCGGCCGGGTAAGGCTGTAAAAGCTTTATGCTCATAGAGAGTAAAGGAGTTGCCTGAGGTCATACAGGGAGTTTTTGTCTGAGCCCGGCACTCAGCCCTCCCAATCTTCTGAGGTGCAGCTGAGTGTGATAAACACGTGGGCTTGCACGTGCACGTGGGGCCAATCTGACATGAGGATCTTGCAGTGTGAGATGACTTGCTGGGGGTGTAAATGCATCTAGCTGCCACTGGTCTGTAGCATCTTCAGACTGGCAGAGCTGCGTTCGCTGTCTTGTCCTAGTCCCAAAGGCAGCACAGCATGGCTTAGATGTGGTTCATTTCGGAGTGGGGAGAGCAACACCTAGTCATCATATCCTTTCGCTGCCTTGTAAAGAGCTGTGCTTGCAGTAGCCCCTGCTCCTGGTGTGCACGGAGGTCCTGCCTCTGCCGGCGTGTGTAGAGACTGTTCCTCCATGGTGACCTCCAGGAAGCAGGATTCATTTAGGTAAATTTGGTGTGACAAGAGGAACAACATTTCATCATGAATTTGTGCCGGGGTTCTGGATTAATCATTACTGCACTTAATGTGTTTTAACTCAAAGCTAGAACCATCCGCATCACCTGACCACTCTGCAAGCAAAACCAGTGGGGTATCAGATTTTGGCATGGCTTTGCTACCCGGAACTGGGGTTTCTGCGAGGCATGAGGGAACGGAGAGCAATGGTTAATAGGTAGGATGGAGTTAATCATTCACTGAATTCCTTAGTTACAAACTCTCTCCTCAGTACTTTTTTTTTGGTGCATTGCTGGAAAGGAAATCGGGGTATGTGAAGCAAAACCATACTTAACAAGTCACAGTAGCCCTGGTGTGTGTAGGATTTCTTGCCTTTTGCTGAGGGTGGAGCTCCCCTGTGGCAGGAGATGCTTGAATAACCTGATAGAGCTGAGCGGTGCTGGGAAATTTGATATATCTGCACCTTTCACTTTGGATGCCTGGGCCAGAGATTGAAGAAGGAAATGTCTGGCCTTTCACCTGTCTGAGACCCAAGGCAAAGATGTGTTTTTCTTGCAGCAAGTCAGTGGAATCACCAACACCTCAAACAGAAGTGGGAAAACTTATCTTAATTCATAAAATAGCGAGGATGCAATTACTTACAAGAGTTGGCCAAAATATGAGTCAGCTACCTCTCATAAATCTTGAGATTAAAAATAAACCAAAAAAGGCCAAGTGTTGTTGCCTTCTGGGTTTTGAGCCTGAAGTTCCACGTAGGAGACATTTGGAGGCATCTGTACTTCTCAATAGGGAGATGCAGAGGAAAAAAAAGACTTCAGCAAACTAAAAGGGAAGGAAAAAAGTAGAGATTATCATTTAATGTCATTATTCCAGGAGACAGCTGTAGGGAACCCACCACTTCTCTTACGGCAAGGCTGAGTATATCTTCTAATTCCCTTTTTGGGGTGAAAGTGGGTCATCTAAAGCCACGTACCATGGGACCAGATACAGGAGTTGGTTACAATTCAAGTGAGGTTGATACAGGCTTTGAGGTTGCTAAAGAGGCAGCTGAAATCTTGAGGGTCATTTTTAGAGCATTTATCATGTGATCAGATGGATTGTATGACATTTTTGCTGTTTAGAGGTAAATATTTAATCTGTAGGTAACCCAAGGCTGAACTGAATACTGTGCCAGATGGAGCTAGCCTTCAGTCCAGGAATCTGCGTCTGCCTTCCACTTCCTCCCAGCCCTGATTCACCTCCCAAACACCACTCAGACCTTGAGAAATTTTATCCCTGAGCTTCTGGCTTTTGCCTCTTTCTGAGGCAGAAGAGTTTTTGCAGGGTTGGGGATGATGGTTACAGGGTGGTTGCAGAGTTGGGGATGGGATGTGCTCAACTGTGACAGATCTGCTGTCTGCCTCGGGAGTGCTGACTGGACCCGAGAGGTGTGACTGTAATTGAGACCTGCAGGTTCAGGATGTATTTAGTGGGTAGCATTGAATTCAAGTACTGTGACGTATTTAATGAGAAGGGCAAGTTCCTCCAGCTCCCTCTTTGATTTCAGAGGTCTCTTCCGCTCCTCCAGCCTCACCTTCTCCACATGTTCAACAGCGATATCTTATCAATATTTTTCTCATGCCTTCTCAGAACTCCGGTGAAAAGTCGTGACTTGAAGCCTGATTCTGATCTGTCTCATAGCAAAGATCACAGTGTTGTTCAGCTGAGTACTGTAAACCCACGCCAGGAGCACATAGGTGGGAGAGCAGATTCAGACTTTTCCTCTGCCGGTAGAGCTTGTGAGCCTTTGAATGCCAAGTCTAACGGCTCGTGCCAGCCCCTGGGGTGTCTGCACATAATAGACGTGGACGGATTGCTTGTGTAGCTGATTGTTTGCAATTTGAAATTACAACCCTTAATTGCTCACTGTAAGTTACCAGGACTCCCCACGTGGAATCTCATTAGACAGCATAGTCAATGGGAGAGCAGAGGGAGCATTTTAAAGTGTGTTTGATGATATGTTGAACTAAGGAAGATTTGTGTAAGAGTACAGATGCCATTAGATGAGGAAATCTTGCTGTAGTTCTGTTCCCCACTTAGGAGCCAGCAGTTGTAGGGTTGGGGCTGTTTTCACATCAAGAAAGGTAGGTTATTACAAGAAAAGGATGGATTTAGTTTACTGAGAGTTTCTTGCACACCTTTTTTTGAGAGTTTTAAGATCCCAGGTAGGATGAGCATGCTGACTGTTTCCAGGATCCTCTGGGAGCTGCTGTTGTGCAGGGAGGGGCTCCTGGAACTGGCTCTGTGGTTGCATTTCTTGGGAAGTCGCTCCCATTTCTCTCCATGCTGTTAGTGATGTTCCCAACCCAGTTTGCCATCCATTAAGATGAAGCCACAGTCTGGCGAGGAGGGGGAGAGGTCATGGAGGAAGAATTCTGAAACCACCCGAATCCACGGTTCAGAGACATCCAGTTGCGAAAGACTTTTCCTGGTAGGGGAAAGTGTTGGTTCCACAGGGTGTTCATAAACCACTGCTTGCCTCCTGCTTCCTGGGCCTGTCTCTGTCCGTGCCGCCAGATTCTGGCCAGTTAAGTGCGTGCAGTCAACCAGAGTCTGCTGGTCACTTTTCAGAAAAAAACAAAGGGGGGCAGGAAATCCCCAACCTCTTGGAAGCACAGGGCAAAATACTGCTTTCAGGAGCATTGGTGCGAATGCAGAACAGTCAGGAGAGGTCCTGCAGCTCTTTGCTAAGGGCTGAAGCCAGCCTTGTGGGGAAAGTCATCTTCCTCCTTTAACTTCTGTAGCAGCGACCTGTAGCTCTTTGTCTTTTTCCTTCTGCCATTCTGTCTTACCCTGCCACATCAGTTGCAGTTGCCTTTTATTTAAGAGAAAGTCATATTTGCATATTGCTTTTGGTCACTGAGTCAGGGAACGCAGCAGCTTGTCCCTACACCTCTTCAATCACAGAAGAACTTGTGAACTCTTATCCCTGCTCTGCGCACATCCAGCACACTGTTTATCACTCACCTGTTACTCTGCTGCTCTGTTCTGCTCTCCTGTCTGCTATGACAGGCAGATGGAGCCAAAAAAAGCCAAATGAGAATGAAAAATAACCCAGTTGGTGTTAGTCATGCTGCAGAATGTGTTAGCAGTTCAACAATGGCCTTAAACACCTAGTGGGATCCAATTTAAACCCATAAAAGTGAGGAAGTCCGGACTTGGAGCCTGTTCTTCTACCTGTGTAAGCAGCCATGCGTGTAGTAGCTGTGGCAGAAGCAGGCTAGGAAGGCGTTGGGATTTTTTTTACTTCATTAAACAATTGTCATTTGTTTCCAAGGATTTGATTTTATTGCTCCTCCTATTTCACGCAGCAGGAGATTAAAAAAACCCCAAACACACAAGACACAGATGCAAATTTTTATTTGCTCAAATTATGTTGAATGTAGGAGCTGGGACTCCAGGTAGCTTCACGAAAGTGTCATAATATTTGATGATTCTGAATGTCATAAAAATATATGAAATCCATGCTCAGGCCTCTGAGACCAGGAGAGCTAGTCACAAGTGCAGTCCTGCATTTACAGCCCAGGCCTAAGCATGAGCAAGTAATGGCTGTCTCTTTTCTCGTGCATTGCGTTCCCTCTTCACTTCATCTGCTGAAAACCTCGGCATGATCCCTCTAGCTCAGAAGGCTTCCAAACCCTGTAGGAGCTGGGGAGGTGGCTTCCCTATGAAGGACCCAAATTGCCTAATATACTTCAGAGTCACCCCTCGCTCTCCCTGAGTCTTTCCTTTCTAGGATATCAGAAGAGTCTCAGCCTCTTGGTGAGGAGCGAGGACAGAGCTTTGTGAATGTCCCGCCACATCTCTGAGCAGTGCAGCAGCAGCCAGCCCTGGTGTGGGTCCCTCCGTGTGTGTGTGCATGCGTGTGCTAGCTGGGAGGACTCTGCAGAAGGAAGCGTTTGCCAGACATGGCAGGCAGCTCTCAAGAGTTTTCTTGGCAGGATGGTGTGGAAAATGTCGGAAAGGAAAAATGGAGCAAAGGCAGTCTGTAGCTCAGTCTGCCTGGAGATCAGACGTGTGCGCAAGGCTGGGGAGCTCTGCATCACACGCTCCTCGGTCCCTCTGTCTGTATGAAATCCCTCTTCATTCACTGCTATACTTATAATCCCTACATGCTCCTAATTTTGTTTTATTTTATTTTGAGGGAAACAGTAGCTCTTTGATAGCCTTCCAAGGGATAAGATGGGACAGACAGACTACTTATTGGGAAAAGCCTCGGGGTCTTTGTCTTCCTGAACCCACCGATTAACACAAAGCACAGCTTCCAGCAAGTCTAAGCTGCTATTTGTATTGAGAGACAGAGAGAGGGGTGCAATCAGCGTGGGTTGATGCTGTTTGAATAGGCATGACTGGGCAGCGATCCCAGCATGACTTGGCCAAATAAGGGACTGGTTTTGTCTTCTAGTGCGTGACCCAGGACCTTTTCTGACCACAGGTGCCCGGGCCGTGGTTTCCCTGTCTGCTGGAAAGCAGCATTCCCAGCAGCTCAGCTCTCCCAGGCACGCACAAGGTGCCTGGCAGTCTGTCGGGGCAGCGCGGCCCCGAGCTGAGTGGGGGACGGCACAGACGTGCTGCCCCGTTGGCTGCTGCTAAAGAGGGGGGGACTCCAGCACTTGTCATTGTCCCGGAGAGATCTGTGCTTAGTCTTGACAGCAGAAAGCAGCACCTCTCCTCTGACATATCTGCAGAGAGCAGACCACGGATCAATCTACCTTTCCTCACATCAGCAGCATGACGGAGGATTCAGTTCTTGGTCCATGGCATCCCTTTCCTAGTGCACTGGTGATTCTTCTTTCCATCTTAAACTCTGCTTTAATGCTGGGTTGCACCCTTAAAGAGCAGTGGCTGTATTTCAGCGGTGGATTACGTAATCCCAGTGCACAGAGCGTGCTTCAGTGAGTTAAGTTGGTGATGTCCTTTTGGATCCGAGAGGAAGAGGGGTGCTATGGAAACGTAACTTGTTATTATTATATGGGAATGAAATTTGTTATTTCGCTCTTCTGCCTCAGTTTGTGATTACACCACGGAACAATTTTTAGCCTTGGCAAGAAGGTGATTTAACATGAGACCAAAGATGCAGCTTAACTCAGTGTCTACCATAAATCCTGAGAAACGATGATGCCGTCTGAGGCTCAGTACACCTCGAGAGCTGGGCAAATGTTATTTCTGCCAGCAGAGCTGATGTAAGGTCTGATTTATGAATGTGATACTTCTTGACATTGCTGTGGTGTCCAAAGATTACCAAGGATGTTTACAGAAACCCTCCAGAGTCTCCATATGGAGCCTAAGAAGGGATCAGACTGAATTTACATGTCCTGCTGTGCCAAGCCTGCTCTTGGTAACCTTCCAGTCTCTGCGGTACTCGGAGCAGAGGCAGTGGATGGTGCTGTCAGGGTGCAGAGCACCCTGGTGCCCGCTTCGCCTGCCACACAGCACACGAGAGCGGGCCACATGCCTCCGCTTGTTGGGGGCACTCTGTCCTTAGTATTTTATTGGGCTTGGCATTGCTTGGGTTCGTGCTCTTCTTTCCATTTTAAACAAAGCAAATTTACTGGTGGTTTGTATTTACTGCTGACACTCTCTTACACAATCACCCTTGTGATTTTTTATCTTCAGCTTATGAAGAATAGGGTACAGTAATTTTGTATTTAATCATTAAATTGAGACATAATCCAAGACAGTTGCCTGAACCTGAAGCGAAGCATCAGCCTCCCCAAAGACTCCTCAACCAGCACTGTCAGCGTTTCATTTTGAGTAGCACTGTGCCAGAGAGGGGACTCAACTTTGGGTTTCTCTTTTACTCAATAGAAAGTGAAACAACAACAACAAAATCAATTTGTTTATGGTAGAAAAAAAAAATCTATGAAGTGGAAAGGGTGTGACTTTTTTTTTAAAATTGTCTGTCTCTGCTCCAGTGACATCTGCCCTGTTGGGTCTCCGATGGTTCGTTTCTCCTTTCTTGGTGTGTGCTTTGACAGCTGTGTGATGGTGCAATGGCTGTGGGTGTTAGACAGCGATAAATGCCTGTCGTTAAGGTGAATTGTCAGAAGACCTGTGCCTGGGAACTTTGGAGGAAACCTGAATTGAGGAAGATTTAAACTGACTAATCAAGAAAAGATTTCTGAGAGGAAGAATCAGCTCCTGGGGAAAAGCCCCTTTGCTGCAGCTGTTTGAAACTGGAGTGGAGAGACCGGGCAGGCTGTGCTGGGGCAGACCTTCACGTACCCGTGCTCCGTTCCCTGCAAGCCTTCAGCACCTGGCCTCCGCGGTGGGTTGCTTCCGTGAGGGGGGAAGGTTGGAGCACCGCGGGGTGCTGAGCCCCTGAGCCACTCTGTCTGTCCCAGCACGTGCTCGCATGGGGAGTAGGCAATAATTTAACAGATTTTACAGTTTGACGTGCTTGTGTATATTGACCTGGGAAAGAAATGTCTCTTGGCTTTGCATATGAAAAGAAAAAAAGAAAAGTACATAGTATAGGCTGCTGTTGGTGAGGTTCACCCCTGGGCACAGAGCCAGCACAAACACGGCCCATGAAACCACTTCAGCCTTATTCTGAGGTCTTGAGGGGGACAGGAGTGTTTCGCAGGCCTTGTTCTGGTCTTGTACGCGGGGGAATGCTTAACCCTGGCTAGCTGAACCACAGCAGTCTTCGCCTGGGACTTCTTACCATGGCTGCGGCACACGGCGTCTTGAGCAGATGCAGAAATCAAACTATTGACGCAGAAATCAAACTATTGACTCTGGGATGTCCCCTGCCTGTTCCTGCTAATATGGTTAAGAAATTGGGGCGGGAAAGCATTGCAAAAGCTGCAGGGAAGGGATGCTTGCCAGAAAGAAAGAATAATTAAAGAAAAAGGGTGGCTGTAGTAGAAGAAAAAATGCTGATTGTGAATCATCCACTGTCCGTGACTTTCCCGCTGTAAAAGGTTGAATGGCCCAGTCTGTGTATTTGTGCTGGCAGTGAGTGATCTCTACAATAACAGCCATACCCTGTTTAGCTTTGCTACTATTTGGAGGATCTGTGCCAGGACTTATTGGAATCCCCCAGGCAGGCATTTAGAAGGTCTTTTAAAATTGGGGAGGGCAGTGGGAGCTTAAACCCCTACTCAGTCTCCAGAGAAATTGGCTTTGTTTAAAAAAAAAATTCACAGTAGGATGCTGAAGTGTAGTGAGACGTATAATACGACAGCTTTTAATGCGATCAGGAAAGGAATACCTCCCAGTAGTATTTGCAGGTATTAAATCATTAGGAAGATTAGCAGAGTTGCAAGGCCTTTTTTTCCCCTGGACAGTTTATTCCACATAATGTTGTTTTAAAAAGAGGATTATGGGCATTGGTCCTGAGGGAGAAAGGAACAGACACCATAGCGATCTTCCGTTTAACGGATCACTGATGTGACCTGTAGTCTGAAGTGAATGAAATTATCCTTTCTGTGATACCCTCACAACAAAATCAGACCAACTGTGTCTCCATTATGCGTTTAATTTGAGGGAGAGACATCCCTTTCCCAAAGTTGATCAGAGAAAGGAGTCTGCAGAAACAGGCACCTTCTTGTGAGGAGAGGGATATGGGTACAGCTAGCCTGTCGCACCAGCTCTGTGCCTGCTGTGGTTCCTCTAGGAAGCAGACCGGGACCTCCGAGCCTCTTTCCTGTAGGCTATGGAATGGCTGCTGTGATTTCCTCCTATTTTTCCCCAGGCTGAGTTGAAACAGCTGCTCTAGAGATAATGTATTCTTGACCCGAGAGCGTTTGTGGCTTGTGTACACGTATGGATAATATATATGCCAGGACAGGGGATGATGCCTGGCACTAAGCTGTGGAAGTTGTGAAGGATCAGGGTATCTTTCCCCAAGGAAGCATGGAAATTCTCCCTAAGAAGCATGCACCTTCTGCTTTCTCAGCTGGTGGTGGCTTTTGAACGCAGCCCCAGCTTCTCCGCTCCGGGACTGCAGCACGAGCCCTTCTAGGCAGCAGGTAGTAGGAAGAGTCTGCAGTTGCTGAAGGTCTTGTGGGCTGTGGTAAAGCAGCACAGAAGCTGCATTACAGCCAGCAGAGGCAAGCCCAAGAGGGTCTTTGACTGAGCCAGAGGTCAGAGGTAAATTGTTTTCATTGCTCTGGACAGGTAGAGGTCAGTCCATGTCAAGGGGGAGAGTTGAGCTGAGGGGAGCGGTGTAAAAGCAGGTTATCTTGAGGTCAGTTACATCTTTCCAGGATAAGCTGATGACTTGACCGGAGCATGCTTCCAGAGCTCTTTCCAGGGATCCGTCCTTTGGTCTCCACCCCATACCTCCAGATATGTTGCATAGTGGATTTATCAGCCATTAATATTTGGCAGAAGTGTGGACAGTTACGCGTCCCAGGCAGATCATGTTAAAGTTTTGGCTCTCTCCTATCTGGAGTTTAAATTTTCCAAGCAATGAGTAGAGAGTTAGATGTGCAAGTCCTGTTTAACCCCTGAGATCCAAACCCTTCCTTTCTGCAGCATCAGGCTCGTATCGTTCCAGCTTATCACTGCTAACGTGTCAGTTGTGCCATCTGCACCCTTTGCACGTTGAGGAGCTATTGGCATCTCTTAACGTACAACGCATAGAAACGAGTGGATCCCTGGGGTACATCTGTTGGCTTCAGGGCTGAGTTTGTCCCATTGCTGCTTGACAAGTTTTCTCCTAAAATTCCCTATAATTCTTGTGGTTTTGTCCTTGCCCTTTTTAGCAGGAACATTTGTGGGCTGTTTTGATGGGTTGAGCAGGGAAAGGCCCATCTCTTCTGGTGAGAGAGATACGACTAAAACCTGGAGTTTAGCTGATAGTGATGCAAAGAGTGCTAAAACCAGGATGGGTTCAGAGGAGGACGCTGAGCAGACTCCTGTGCGCAGTGGTCCAGAAAAGAACCAGAAATCACCTACACCTGAGCCTGGCACACGATCTGACTTGATGAGGACCTCCACCATGCTAGCAGCAGTATCTGCAGACAACGAGCCTGACAGCCTACTGAAGAAGCACAAAGCATGGCCAGCGACGAGAGCAAACCTCCTCTGATGGCTTCTGGGTGATGGGTCTGACCTGGCTGCTGGAGGAGCCTCAGGAGAAAGGAGATTTCCATCTTCATGCTTTTCCTTGAAACTCCCAAGAGGGAAGGGTGGACAGTTTCTGTGGAGTGTGTGGTCAGCTGTCTCTGCTGAAGCCTCTGTGCTTGTACCTAAACGAGGATCGATTAGGTGATGGAGCTAAGGAGAATGGCAGGGGCTCCTCAGCCTGTACACACTCCGATCCCAGCAGTGGAGGCAGTGCTAGGGAGAGGAGCAGCGTTGTGTGATTTCCACAGTTTTTCTGCTTGTGGTGCCCGTGTCTCCTCTTGCTAGAGCAGCACAAGGAACTGTCAATTCTTTCACTGCAACGGCAAAGAGACGTTCTTCTGGAGATCTCGTGCAGAGGACAAATCGGTTGCTGTTTCCCACGCCTGTTCAAAAGGTCTTCTAGAGGCTCTGCTGCAGAGCTCGGGGCCCTGCTGAGGCCCAAGCAAGCTGCTCATTTCCCTTTGTACCTACTTTGGGGCCTCTGAACATCAGCGTTTTTTGGAGTAGAAGTATTCTGACTGCATCACAGAAGACTTGCTAATGCTAAAAGGAAGCAACCCAACCACACAGATTATTAATGCCAGAAACATGCAAATGCATTTTGCACTGGAACCAGCAGGTCTATATTGGGTTCCGATTGTTTTTTGTTTTCAGAAGAAAGATGTTTAAGGATCTGTAGTGAACATATTCCAAAAACATTCAGAGCAGAGCCCTCCAACCCAAACAACCACGTTTGAAAAAATACGGGGGACCTTGTATCAGTATCGGCACCGGAACACGGGGATTAAGGAAGGGCTTGTCCTTTGGCGTCTTGTAAACCATTTCCCTTTTCTCTGTCTGTCTGTCCAGTTGCAGAGCAGACTGGCTCTGGGTCTTTACCATGCCCTGTGATTTATGGCATATAACGTCAACGAAAGCTGCTGTTTAATGAATTCCTTGAGTGTTTCTGTTCCAATAGGGATTCATGGGCCTGACTTTGAATTATGGTGCCCTTGTGCTAGAGAGATGTTCACAGCGAAACAGTAGATTGGAAGCCCTTTCTCCCTGGGAATCGTGGCAATACTGTTATCTCAAGCTTCAGAAGGAACTGTGATGCACGGAGACCACCCGAGGCGCAGGCTCACCTGCCACCAGAGCACCTCTGCCTCTGGTCAGTCTGCACACCTCCATTTAGTTTAGGCTGCTTAATTAAACAGGTTTGCTTTTTTTTCTGCTTAAATAGAGGAAACCTCTAGGGTTGATTCTAAATCTCTGTTATTGCCCAGCAGACCAGAATGTTAACTCCACATTTAGGCAGTTTCTCTGAAAGTGTTTTATTTAGCTGATAGACACAGCAACTCCTGCAGAAATGCTGCCTGGATCCTTTAATGAAACACATATTTAGGCGTTTAAAACAACAGTCCCAGATTGTTTCTGTATTTGATAAAATGTATTTGAATAAGAAAGTCCATGCGGGGGCAAAATATCTGTTTGCCTGTATGTGTGTCTGTGTATGTATATATTTGTCTGTCTATCTATCTATGTAATTTCAAACCCAGAATATTGTAATACCCAGGGATCCAGGGAGGATGCAAGTGAGCCAGGAAAGGAGAGGAGATGTGCTTTAGGAACTAGCATAGGTAGTGTTTGTTGGTGGATACTTCAGCGACACTCAGAAGTAGAAGAGATGCTGCAAACCTAAAACCTTGGCCAACATTTCAGAAGTCACGCCTGATGATGCATGCCCAGCCTGACACAGAGGGAGGAGATCAGGGCTTCAGGAGCTGTCATCTGCAGACCCACAACCCTTCTGCTGGGCTCAGTGTCCAATGGGACCCCCGCCAGCACACTGGTCACAGCAGCCCGGTAGCATCTGGGTCTTTCTTTTCCAATTCTCATCTGGAATTGTCCCAGTGCTGGTCCATGGATGACACTGGTCTGACTTTCCCGCTCTCGCACACCTCTCCTCACCTCCCATTTTCCCATCAGTGTTCCCTGAAACAAGTCATCCATTCCCATGTCTCTTCTGCCTTCATAGCTCCCAACAAACACCGCTCTGGTCACGCCACCGTGTTCATGCCGTGTACCTGGGGAGAGGCAGGGAAATTTGGCACAGGCTGGGCTGAGCCCTCATCACCTGGAAGGGCTGGATCCCCCGACACAGCTACGGACTAGGAGAGATGGAGAAGTCCTTATTAGCGAAGTTTCTGGCTACATTCGTCGTATCTTCAGCCTGACGAATAACAGAGCTTTGCCCGTGTTACTGCTGAGAGAATATCCCTTCCTGAGGGCCTGCAGGCTTTTCTCTGGTTGCTGTAGCGCAGGACTTGTTTCCCTTACATATCATTTCACTTCTTCTCTTCCTGCTGCTGGTACAGGCTGCCAAACGTTTTGTTTCTTCCTCCCCCGTAGATGTGGCTGCATCCACTGCTGTTTGTGTTCCTGCTTTCCTTTAGAGGCTTTTTTTTTTTTTTTTTGAACTTCAGTTGCATTTTTATCATATTTGGATCCTGTGAGTTAGGGATCAGTGCACAGCACGGGGCAAGGGGGAGGACGCTGCGCAGATAACGTCCCTGTTCTGTCACCTGCCCTATGGCTGTCAGGAGCAGCCCAGGTTGGCTGAAGACCAGTGCCCAAAGGGTTTAACCAACAGACCTACAGCTTCCCCTCCTCTGCAGGCCATGGTGGGAAGCAGCCAAGCCTCCCTCCGGCTCCTCTGGTGCTCATTTTGCTGTGGAGAGCTGTGGCAAACGCCGCTTTTCAGAGGTGACTGTGAGAAACAACCCTTGTCCTTGTCTCTCCTGGGGTTTTCTTTAATACAAGAAGAAATTGGGCACCTGGAAGAAATGTGGACCCGAGGCCTGGCCAAAATCTCTTAAAAGAGACCTCCCAGAGGGGAATGCTTGTCCTCGTGGCCAGCATCAGCGTGGCAGGGCAGAGGGTGTTGGGTCCCTCGGTCTCTCCTGGCTCTCGGTGAGGGAAGGGGAGCGGGGCACCGGGATGGGGCCGGAGCGGAGCCGCGCTCCAGGCTGGAGCTGGACAAGCGTTACATAACGCACCGCTCCGCTCCAGAGACACGTTCAAATGATTAATTTGAGGCTCTGGCAGCCACTTCCCTGTAATAATATTTTAAACATTACTTTTCCACTGGTCCTTGCCAGCAATCGTTATTTTGCGCTGTGGAGGCTGTAAAATTTCACTTCAAGGATGGGTTTCACTCCCGTTACAAAATGTGTCTGGAATGTGCAGATGTTTCCTTCGGGGAATAGCGAGCCAATCCGCTCTAACACATCATCCCCACGGGGAGGACTCAACGTGCTAAGCAGCCCTATTCACAAAATCACAAACAAACACACACACACAGAGCCCTGTGGAGCCGTACCCGGGCCGGGCATGTCGCTCAAACCCCTGTTGATGTAGAAAGCCCAACGTCTCTGCTGGAGCTGCAGAAGGCTTTGGTCTGGGCTGCTGCTGGGCTGCAGGGATACATGTGCTGGTCGCAGAGAGGTCCCTCTCTGCAGCTGGCGGGAGCTGTGCGTGTTGTTATTGCAGCTCGGCTTTTACACAGTGCCACATATTACTGTTTTCTGGAGACGGATTGGAAGAGCTATGAAAACTTTGGCTTACCGGGTGCAAAATAACATCCTGCAGGTATCCAAGGGTGTGCATGCCAAGGACAAAGAACAGTTGCTGTAGATGCGCCAGTTAGGGAAAATGGAGAGATGGGATTTAATTGAACAAAAAAAAGTTTGTATGGAAGTGGAGGACACTGAAATAGCCTTTTTATGGAACAGCCACTGGCAGACGGGTACCCCAGCAACTGGGACTTCAAATTAAGGCTGTAACCATCCCTGCGGAATATCTTATGGGGCTGGTCCTGTTTTTGTAGGAGGATCCAGGAGATCACTCATTGTTTTATTTGTGTAATTTTCTCTTTCAGTATCATCTTTACTACACGGGAGGGGAGAACAAAGCTGTTAGGGAGGTCAGGTCCTTGGCACTCATACAAGGGTTGTCTGTCATGCACGCAGCAATAGGTGCCTGGAGCAGATCTGCTGTAAGTGCTCCTGGAGTCCTCCTGCTCTGCCCCACACTGGCTGCTCCCCTCTGCGCTGAGCCTTGTGCCTCCTGCACGGCCGTTCCCATGGCTGCAGGTCAGGAAGGCCAGTCTTTTGGGGATGGGTGCTGTCTTTCTGCAGCTCCAGATCTGGACTGTCGTAATCTGTGTCGAGCTGTGTTGCTTGAAACCCTGCCTGTAATGTTGTGAGAGCATTTTGGGCCCATGGCATCTCTAGGGAGAACCTCATTTGGGGTGCTAGATAGGTTTTGGTGATGGGGTCTGCCTTGATCCTGATGTGCACCTCTGTATTAACCAATATACAGGGCTACCTCACCTTAAACCCTGCATAAAAACCAAGTGGAGCCTGGAGGAAAATGAAGGCAGGTATGGAAAATAAATATACAAGATACAGTACTGGGAAAGAGAAATGTTGATAGTGATAAGTATGGACTGAGCACTCAAGTCCATCAAACACTGATAAGCACAAGAATGCAAGGAAAAGTCTGTGGCCAGCAAAGTTGAGAAGAATAAAGAGTTTTTCAAGAATATATTGGGAACTAAAGGAATTAAATGATACTGGTCTGTTAATAGGTGGACATGGTCAAATTATCAATGAAAATACAGAAAAGGCAGGACTGTTCAGTAAATATTTCTGGTTTTTATTTGGAAAAAAGCCAGATGATGTATTTGTATCATATGAGGATGATGAAACACTTTCCACTCCAACAGTAACTGAAGAGGATGTTAAACAGCTGCTATTAATGTTAGACCTTCTTAAACTAGCAAGTTCAGATATTTTGCATCCAAGAATTTTAAAAGATCTGGCTGAAGAGCCCTCTGGGCTATTAATGTTCACTTTTAGTGGGTTTTTGGGCAGTAGGGAAATTCCCAAGGACTGGATCAAAATTAACATGGTGCCAGTATTAACAGAAGGTAAATGGGATAGTACAAACATTAATTAGCCTGCTGTCCTGATTTTCTAGCCCAAGGAGAAACAATACAGTGCATAGCATGGACATTAGCTAGAAGTTAAAGGGGATAGTGTAATTAATGGCAATCAACATGGAAAATTCACTTATGGAAAATAGATCTCATGAACCTCTACCTTTTAAGTAAGTTTACAGATGGAGTAGATGAAGATGATGACGTTGATGCAATACACATATGACTTCTGTAAGGTATTTGACTCAATGTCACATTTTTTGTCAGAAATTGGAATGAAAAAAATCAGCACTACATATACTAAGGGGATTAAATACTGGCTTCAAAATGGATCAACTGGAGTCATCACAAAGAGCTGTGTTGCAGTGAAGTCTCAAAGATTGATTGCTGACTGCCTCCGTAGTGTATTTGTCAACAGACTGGAGGAGGACAAAAAACATTAGTGATACTGTATTGAGAGTGCCAAAGCACAGAGGAGGAAACGGAGCTCTGCTTAGGTTGGAGACTTGGTCACAAAAAAGAGCAACGATGCTGCCGAGCGTGAGATCATACATCTGGGACCAGGAAAGGCAGGCGTGGCATATGGGATGGGAACCTTCTCCTGGAAGGCAAGGCCTCGGCCAGGGAAGGTGTGATAGTCGAGTGTGTGATGAAGGATATGGCCACCAAAATGATTAGTGCAACCCAGGGATGTGTAAGCAGGGAACTGTGGAGCAGAGGGGTTTTATTTCCTGGTGTCCTCACTTCATGGATATAGCGATGTCCTGTAGAATCCAGCCAAAAGCATATCTGAAGGACTGTCTCCTGAGAGGCAGCTGGTGTTTGCTGCACCAGGAAGAAGGTGGTAGGTGACTGCAGCCTAGGGAGTATTTGTGGTTAAAACCAGAAAACATAATAGAAGGACACCCTCAGTTTAGTGGACAGGCAGAGTGAATCCTACACCTGGGAACTCAAGCTAGGCAAATTCAGACCAGAAATAAGCCTAACTGACTAACCCTGAAACAGCTCACCAAAGCCAGTGATGGCCAACCCATCCTTGGGAGTCTTACATGAAGACGGGAACGTTCTCTAGAAGGATGGGGGACTGCTTGTGTAGGCTTCATGCAGGGATTGATTGTGAGGAGCCTGATGGCTTGCAGTACGTGAGTCGTTGGGATAAATGATCGCGTTAAAAATCTGTGAGTCGTTCCCGTTGTTCTTTGTTAGTGCAAGAAGCAGACTGCCAAAAGGGAAGGGTTAGTAGCTTTGTGTCCTGTTCCCCCCTTCCCCAAAACTGGCTCATGTATTGGGTAGGTCCCAGGGCTTCAGAACATCTGGAGAGCCTGTCCCTCACTGAGGAGACCACAGAAAGCAGACATAACATCAGGATTGCAAGGAAAACACAAACCGGATTGTGCTGCAGCCGTGGTTTGGCCAGGTCTTGTGTCCTGAACATGCTGCACTTTTCTTTTTGCTTCAGGCTCCCCTGGTTTGTGGATTTTCTGTCGCAGGCAGTGGGCTGTGAACTCTGTGGTTGTGCTGAGCATCATTGTTTTCACAGAGCAGCACCATTTACTTTGTGCTATTTTTAAACATATCAAGTGCTAACGTGACTGCCCCAAATCCCAGAGTTTTCTCTCTGGAGAAGAAGAAAATAAGTGAGGGGCTCACATCCCTCCGGCACAGGCTGTGCTGTAGAATGTTGCTGAAAGTTGTTCTCCGTCGCTAACAACGCCAGGCCTGGACCTGGTTGAGTGTTCCTGGTCTTTACTTGTCCTTCGCACCATCTCAGCTATTTTTAGTTAGCATCCCATGCTTTGAGCTGAAGGCTGTTGGTGAGAGCCTGGCACAGGGAGTCTCTTAAATGAAATGTTGGTAAAACATATCGGAGGTGAAAATCAATTGACAGACAGGGCTAAAATACACACAAAAATGTTTTTCTTAAGCAACCACCCAGGAACTTGGAAAACTTGCTCGTCTGTTAGAGATTGCTGTTAGCTAAAGGTCAAACAAATTTGTACTGTCAGCTACAAAAGCGAAAGCGTTTGAGGGAGCGTTATCGCCTGTGGGAAGTGACTGTCGAGATCTGGCTACAGGGCCAGCGTTAGCAGGGGTGGGTGGAAAGTCGGGTCCGTTTTGGCACCGAGGTGGGTGCCGGCGGGTCTGTGCCGGAGCCTGCGGAGCCAGGCTGGTGGCACCCCGGTCACCTCTGGTCCCTGTGCCCGGCGGGAGGTATGGGCTGGGGGATTCTGGAGCAGGACCTGGGGGGCTGGAGCTCAAACTTTGCAAACAACTGAGGAGGAAATGGCCGCAAAATCTTTCTGTTAGGTCCGCGTCGCCTTTGTGCTGCTCTGACAGCGGAAGGTCCAAAGCGGGGAGCATGCTGTGCTTACCCCAGGCTGCTTCCACTCCCGGAGGGATACAGGGACACGGTGATGCTGTCCCTCAGCCACCTCATGGCATTTGGCCGTGAGACTTTTCCCATCTGTTCTCACACTGTTTGGGATGCTCTCTTCACGTCTGCTTTACCTGCCACACGTGTGTGGCTTTGGCTGGTAGGTGATGGTACTCCTAAATCCTCAGTCCTTCGTGAACCCCCATAAATGCCGTGTTTTGCTGCCTCGTGGCTTTGTTTTCCTCTTGTTTGTGTGCTGCTGGTGCCGTGCAGTGCCTGACAACGTACTGACTCTTTAAGAAGTATTTCCCAACTGTTTGAAGAAATTACTTTTGATCTGATGCTGCCTTATCAGTCTCACTCTTTCTCAGCTGGCTTGCAGTCTGAATTCAACTAGGAAGTGGCATTAAGTTTTTTACAAGTCTCACCAGGGCATTTCAGATGATGAGGAGGTCCCTGGTTCACAGTTCTCGTGCTGTGTTGATGCCCAAGTTGTTCCGCTGTTCCTTTTGGGATACAAAACAGGGATGCCCCAGAAGGTTTCCAAGGAAGAGGCTATGCAAATATTTTTTCATACTGTGTCAATGTTTGCAAACTGGATGTGTGCTTTGGAGAAGACTTTCCTGGAGTTCGCTGCGTCCCTTGGCTCCAGCTCCTGTGTCAGCTCAGTGATGTATCGCTGCTGTCAGTTCAAGAGCATCCAGAGCCTCCTGCATCCTGTGAGCCTTGCCTGTGGCTCTCGTTTGTTGTGTATAGCAGAACTTACGGTGCTGGGGAAAAATAGCATTGTGTTTTTATTATTTCTCACAGAGAAATAATATCCCTAGAGGACAGGTATTCAAGCAAAGGCCTCACATTAAAATAAATACAAATAGGATAATAAAAAAACAGGACCCGAAGGTTATGTACTCCATCCCCTGTCCCGGTGGTGAATTAATATCAACAATACCTAAACATCTATTGAAAACTCTTCACTTTCTCTAAGGAAGATTAAGCACTTAGTAGCTCAGCTGTGTAATTCCTAAATTACAGCTTACAGAGGGCTCGCTTCTCATGGTAAAATAAAATATCACTGGGCTCTGAACATGCTGACTTGGAAACACTCTGGGCTTTCAAGAGACCAGAGCTGGGCACTGAAAGAGCTGTGTGTCGGCATGCAATGCCACAGGAGCTGGGGGCTGCCTGGACGGATGCTTTTTCGGGGAAGAAGTGGGTATCTGTATGGAAAGTGGTTGGATTTGGGCTGCAGGCATCTAACATGGTCTCCTTTCTTGAGCTCTGCCATGTATGCTGAGAAGATACTTGGTTTTATCGCATCTTTGGTTTCCTTACAAACTTTCCATGAAACAAACGTATATTTGCAGGGCTGACATTTAGCTGGATGAAACTGCAGACAGCTTGTTTATGTACAGCACTAATTATGGACATTAACTTTGTTTAAATATTTGGGTTGCTGCTTTCCCAAGCTGAAGGTCTTCTCTATTCTCATCTTTTAGTGTGATGATACAGAGGCAGAGCAGGGCTGGGTGATGCCTGATGTTTCAAGCCTTATTTTATGCCACATTAAGGCACCTCTTGGCAGTGGAGGGGAGGACCAAGTCCAGCGCCAGCTCCGGTCACTGCCGGCTCCTGGTCACTCGAGCGGCTCAGAAGGTGGGACCTGGTGTGAAAAGCCTCTCTCATAATGGTGGCCATCCCTGTAGCCAGCTCCTTGTCCCACCAGAGCGCTCTGCAGAAGCTCTTGCTGACCTCCACAAGCACAGGAGGCCCCTGGTGACTCCCCAGTGCCCCCCTCGCCTTTGGCTCCATTGTTTCGGTGTTGGGAATGAGGAGATGAAGTCAGTGGCAGTCTAAGAATAACTTGTAAAATGAGCCGTGCTGCGGGTCCCTGTGCAGACAGCAGCGCTCCGGTTCCTGGGAGCCTCTTGTGTGAAAAAGCCCCCACCCTGGCCGGGGAGGAGAGGGACGGAGCGCATGATGCCATTGCCTATGAGCCAGCCCTGCCAGAACATGACATCTCTCCATGAGGTAACACGTCCCCTTTGTTCGAGTGGCTTCATCCCTGATCTGACTTTATAACCATATTTGGGAAAGTCTGCG
>NW_009187352.1:0-211 GCF_000690835.1 Fulmarus glacialis
CACCTGCACCAGCTGGGCTGGACGGTCGAGCGGAGCAGCAATCATCTCCCGAGACAAATCAAAGGCAAGCACGGGGGCCTCCCCTTGATGTTTTAATCAGTTCGGTGTCGCCGGAGCCTTTCATCAAACTACAGAGGAAGGAAACGTCAATTAGCAGCCACCTGCCTCTGATGCAGGCTGGGGGGCTGGTCCGCCACCACACCGGACCGGG
>NW_009187352.1:343-1021 GCF_000690835.1 Fulmarus glacialis
AGTCGCTCACTACAGCTGGGAGCTCATGAATATTGAACACGTGGGGAGGTTATTCATCTTTTACGTCCTGCAAACCCCAGTTCTTCCTGAAAAACCGCCTGGCCTTAGCATTTTTCTCATCTCCCCCTAATTCATTATCTCCTCCTTTAAACAGATGGCTCCCAAAATCGCATTTATAAAGTGCCATGCTCAGCACTGGCAGGATGCGCACCCGGGCAGGCCAGGTCCCAGCCCCGATCCCAACTGCCGGGACCCCTGGACTCTCCCATCCCCACTCTTCCCTGGCCAGTGTGGGATGGAGGCGACAGCAACTCAGGAACAAGTTTGGGGGCTGAAAACGCTGGGACAGACAGGCACACACGGGGCCAGCATGTCCCCAAGCAGGGGGTGGCCAGTCCCCGTTACCCGAGCGCAGGCGCCGGGCTGGAGCAGCCCTCATTTATCCTGGCCCCTCGACAAATAAATGAGAGTGTTTGCTGCTGGCAGGAGCACGGGGTCTCCTGACACCACGGCAGCATGTGAATGATACTGGTCCTCACCCCGTGAAGCAGAGCCGCTCTCCCCGGCAGAGAGGAGTCCTCAGCCCCGGCATGTCCATCGTGCCTGGCTCCAGTAGCCCTGGGCAGGGAGGGGACTGCAGGGACTGAGCTGAAAGTGGCCGGTCCTGGCACCACAAGG
>NW_009187352.1:1062-2343 GCF_000690835.1 Fulmarus glacialis
AGGCACTGAGCGAAAAGTGGCCGTTCCTGGCACCACAAGGCTGCCGGAGGATGGAGCTGGCACCGAGACACTGGGGTGCCCGTGTGTCCCACTGGGGACAGAGACGTGGAGCGGGCTGCTCCTTGCTTCACGGTCACCTGCCTCACCTGCATGTGGCCCTTCACAGCACGGTCACACTGTAGCGTGGTGTCACCTCCCTGCTGGGAAACGTCTGGGGATAAGCAAGAGGGTTATGCCCTGCAAATACCCCATGCCCTCGGGGGAAAGGCAGAGCCCCACGATCACATCACAAAACCTACACCCACTGCCTGCCCTGCGGCACCCGAGCCCAGCCTGTGCCAAGGACGGGTGCCAGCAGGTGCCGCTGTCCCAGGGCACGGGGGCTGAGCGCAACCCCCGTTGAGAACAATGCTCTTAATTAGCGGAGAAGCCCGTCACCAAGCCCCATTACCAGTCTCCCAACTTCATTAGCGCAGGAAGGCTGCACGTAATTAAAATAATGAGTTCGCAATTTTACTGCAAACGGTGCTGGAAGAGCCCCGCTGCAGCTGGGCAATCACCGCTCGCGGGCGGCGCGGGGCCCCGTAGACCATCTGCAAGTGGGTCAGGATGGGGAGAGGTGTGTGTCCCTGCAGCCCCCCCAGGAGCAGCGATCTCCAGCCAGGTCCCCTCCCCTATGGGGACCTCTCCCTCCATCCTCACTGGAGGTGCCAGGGCCAACCCCACGCTCCCGAGGGGAACGTCCCGGGGGTATCCCAGCTTTGCTGGCCTTGGAGCTGCAAAAAAACCAAAGTAAGGCAAACCAAGGGCCCAGCGCATGGTGGTGGCAAAGCCACCGTGGCCATCCTGCGCCCAGTTGGTGCCTGTCCCCTCTTCCACGCGGCACGGCCACGCCGCTGCCCGTCGGTGCCAGCTCCCCGGGCTCTGCTGGGACACGAGGAGGCGGCGTGGGGCACGTGGTGGTGGGCACATCTGCGCTGGCGTGTCCCAGCCCTGGGAAGTGACAGCCCTATAGACCCCACACGCTCGCCCCTGCCCGGTCCCCCCCACACCATCACCGCTCAGGCTGAGGTTTTAAACATCTCCAATGAAGTGAGAACTTCATTCTCCCTAATGATGCAGTTGTGTGGTTAATGACGGTGATTAAATCCCCCAGCACAGCGTGCTGCACCGCGCTGCCAGTGCCTCCGGGTTGCACTTAAAGGACAAGGGGAGAAGGGAAGGCAGTGCCGGCCGGCAGAGCTATGGCACTGGGAAGCTGAGGCTGGATCCTGACCTGTG
>NW_009187353.1:0-727 GCF_000690835.1 Fulmarus glacialis
ATTTTTCTCATACTGAATCCAAAACACAGTGCTAGGAAAAGATTTAACTCTATCCCAGCCAAAACCAGGACAATTGCCTCTACATCTGGAATGGTGATATGACTCCTTTTAAAATTATGGCAATCCTAATATACATGAGTGCTAAATACTAACCGAGACTAAAACGACGAAATCTTTGTAGGCCAAACAAGTTCTTAGCCAGCACAGCATTAAGCAGAACAGGAAAGATCATGAAACCATAATTCCAGAAATCTAACTGATCATGTTTTACTTGGCAAATAGAATACGATACTCCTAACAGCACAGGTATTTTATACAGGAATTGCAGAAACTTCACAATCCAAATTTCCATTTACATTAAGACCAATTTCCATACATATTTCCATTTATTCAGATTTCATGATTTCTAATTGGTTCCAAGATCTGCATAAGCCTTCAATATGTTTAAAGGAACACAGTTATTACAATTATTGAAAAATATCTGTGTAAAAGATTAAGATTTTGGAGACAAACTGAGACAAAATGCCTGATCCAAAATCAATCTGATTTCTGCTAAAAACTCCCTGGTTCTATTGCATGTTAGCAAGATTCTATGTCCTTGCACAACTGCAGCTTCCCTCATTCATTTCTTTTTATCTTTTTCTGTCACTTCCTCATTATGTTCTTTTTTTGGAAACTTCTTTTGCTTTCTACTTTTTCTTCAAAGCCCAAATATTTAAGGGGGGGG
>NW_009187353.1:765-1867 GCF_000690835.1 Fulmarus glacialis
TAAGTTCCTCCTTCTGTCCAGGCTGCAGGACATTTTAGGTCAAAAAGGAATTTAGACCACCCATAACAACAGAATTTTACATAATGCAGAAAGCTTGGCTTTCAGCATGAGGATCCTCTGGCATTCTGCCAGAGACACCACACATCTAATTTCTTGATGTTCTAGAAAGTTAAACAGTGCTTTTTTGTCCCATGTTACCCACTTAGTTTACATATGAGGCTAACACATGAGATGCATCCCAAGTTCTGAATCCTCTCTGGAGCACAAGTTTTCCTGTACAGACTCATCATTTTCTGAGCATGCCAGAAACTCCTCACAAACCAGAGTTTCTTAACATGGTATTAAATGATCCCTTTTCACCTGGCCTAGAGCTGTAGTCATCTAGAGCTGCTTTTCAGAGCCGTTGAAGTATCCTGAGACACATGCTCCAGAAGAATGCAAGCCTGGTTGCGATGCTTGTCCGAACCCACTTACAGGACTCTTGAGGCTCCTGCTGTGGAGCTTTCTATCACTGCCACCTTTGGAGAACTTAGCCTGAAGTCTTCCAGCTCTGGGCTTTTTACACTGAAGGTATACATTCACAAATGCTACCCTGGTGACAGTATTTCCCACACCTGCATCATTTCCAGAAGCTAAACTATCATTGAGGACTGTGCATTGTAGCAGCAGTCATGATTTCTCTACATCACTTTTGACCTATTATCTGTCTCTAGCCACAAACACACAGTTGCAAATTTTTCTCTTTCAGACAATATTAAATAGAGAAAAAGAAATGGCATGAATAGGAAAGCACTCCCTTTATCTATGAAGAGATGCATAAAAAAATCACACAAAGCAGAAGAAAAAATAGACATGAGAAAGGCTTGTATTGCTATACAAGTATAGGTATAGTGTAAGATGTTTTATATACTTAGGAGAGCTGCTATTGCAATTAAAAAAATGCATTTAGGATAAAAATAATCTTAGAGACTTTCAGGAGTATCTATAATAAAGGTAGAAACAAGATGCTGGAGGGAAGTATTCTTTCAGAGATCATTTGTGGAAAACATGCTAATGCATACAGTAAAAGACAACTTTCAAAGTGGGATGATTTCAAGACTAT
>NW_009187354.1:0-274 GCF_000690835.1 Fulmarus glacialis
AACATTTTGCAGATTGGAAGGTCTCAAAGCTGTTAACGAGCTGTTAATGAGCATCGTTCTAGCTTTTCCCCTGGAAGTAGGCAAGTAATAGACATTTTTTGCAGGATGAGGCTACAGCCACATCCTGGTGGAGACGAGGGACTGAATCACGTCCTGTGGCTCAGGGAGCTGATGTCTCTCTCGGCCGGGGGGTGGAAACCCAACAAGGAGCCATGGGAGCATCTTCCTCCGGGGCCAGCGGCGGGGTGCCCACGGGATCCCCCCTACACGCCTG
>NW_009187354.1:365-1765 GCF_000690835.1 Fulmarus glacialis
ACGCGGAGAAGCATCACCAGCCGGAGAGCCCAGGACTGACCAGGCTGTCATTTATTTACAGATAATGGCGCTTTCCAATTTGTCCAATTACTTGGATGATGTCGATAACTACAGTGACTACCCAGATTACACCTATGAGGAGACCGGCAGCGTGTGGACAGACCCGTCCCACGACCCGAAGGATGTTGCGAGGATCCTCTCCGTCGTCATCTACAGCATATCCTGCGTGTTGGGCATCCTGGGGAACGGCCTCGTCATCGCAATCATAACTCTAAAGATGAAGAAGTCAGTCAATGCCATCTGGTTCCTCAACCTGGCCGTCGCCGACTTCCTCTTCAACATCTTCCTGCCCATAAACATTGCTTACACGGCCATGCGGTACAACTGGATCTTTGGGACAGTCATGTGCAAGTTGAACTCCTTCCTCCTCATCCTCAACATGTACACCAGTGTCCTTCTGCTCACCACCATCAGCTTCGATCGCTACGTGTCAGTGGTTTTTCCCGTCTGGTCTCAAAACCATCGGTCGACCAACCTAGCCTATTTAGTTTGCTTGATTATCTGGACCATTGGCATCATTATGAGCTGCCCATCTCTTGTCTTTCGAGACACGGCACAAGCCCGCAACTCCGTGATTTGTTTTAGCAACTTTTCCCTCTCCAGGAATAGGTCTTACCAAGCCCTGGCACTAATGAGGCACCGAACGGTGAACATCACCAGGTTCCTCGCTGGGTACATCCTTCCCATAACCATCATCACTTTCTGCTACATCGCCATCGTCTTCAACTTGCGTCGAAACCGCCTTGCCAAGTCCAAAAAGCCCTTCAAGATCATCGTCACCATTATAGTCACCTTCTTCCTTTGCTGGAGTCCCTACCAAGAAACAGAGCCCGACATGATCCCGCGCTCCGTGTTTGAGATCAGCATCCCCATAACCACGGCACTCGCTGCCTCCAACAGCTGCATGAACCCCGTCCTCTACGTCTTCATGGGCCAGGACTTTAAGAAGTTTAAGGTCACCATCCTTTCCAGACTGGTGAACGCCCTCAGCGAGGAGACGGGCCACTCCAGCATTGTTCACAGGAGCTTCTCCAAGATGTCTTCAATGACCGAGAAGGAGACGACAGTCCTCTAAACTCAACCTGGACATCTGCAAGAGGGCCATAGTCCTCCGGTGTTGCCCATGCCCACCATTATGATGGTGACCACCCTTGCGGTGGCCCCTGCTGTGGGATGAGCATGGTCCAACGCTGTCCTATAGCATATTCATTGACTGGTTTTGCTGCCTGGGGGCTGGCAGGCGTTGGAGACCACCGCTCTATGCACGTGGAGAAGATACAACCGCCCTTAATCTTTCTTTGCGATTGCACCAAACTATTTAAGAAAACATTTCAGGGCAT
>NW_009187354.1:2163-3686 GCF_000690835.1 Fulmarus glacialis
TCTTCCTATGTCCTATGTATGCATATAGCTACTCATGCTAAAGTCCTAAAGTATATTGGTACGAGCGCAATATGGTTTTAACTGTGCTGGGAGCACTTTGTACCCAGAGAGGCCCTGGGAAGTGTCTTCATAAGAGGGGATTGAATATCCCAACCTCGATGATCCAGGAAATCTTGCATGTCTCCTAAGTGATCCAGACCCAGGGCTGCCTGCCAGGGTGCGGGACTGGGCTCGTGCACAGGGTCACTGACATGGAAAACTGGGAGAAAAAAGAGGGAAAGATTCATTTGAAGTGTCTTTTGAACAAACCCCCCCTTTGATGGGTACATTTCACATGGTACATTTTGCAGAGTGGTTTGATGCTTGGGGACGAGAGTCCCGGCAGGTCCTTGCACAGTGCCCTGGTGGCACCGGGGAGCAGGTCCATGGGCTGGGGAGTGCGGTCCTGGGGGAGGACCTGCTGTCCCCTCCTGGATCCAGGTGGACCCGGGGACTGGCTCCATTGACGGCTGCTCCCTGGGGTCATCAGTCATCTTCCTATGGGAAGATTTTGTCTCTTCCCGACCAGGCGGCCAGTAACCTGCCCATCGCTGGTGGGAGACTCTGCCGCCGCACACAAATCTCTGCGGTGAAGGATGGGCCGAGCCACCGTCTCTATCCAATTTCATGCACAGTTAATTTGGGAGATCCTTCACCATTTGGGCTTCTCGGCTGTGACACCGGTGTCACGCTTATTTATGTGTTGGTTTCTCTGTGTCACCCAGAGCCTCTCACTCCCAGGAAAGCGAGGAACGACCGAGTCCTCCACCTGCACCGGGTGCCGGAGCAGAGCCGGTCCCTGGAGCTGGGTTCGGGCAGTCCCCAGTGGTAGCAGGGACATTTCGGGGGGGTCCCTGGGGGTCCCAGCCCACGCGATGCCCGGGGGAGCTTTGTGCAGGGGCCGGCACACTGGCAATTGAGAGTCTGCTCACAGGTGCCCGCAAAGGCTGAGATATTTATTTACAGCTTTTTTTTAAAGAAACAAAAAATGGAAAAAGAAGCGAAGAGGCCGCTGCCAGGAAAAGGCACGGAGCTATTTACAGGTTCACGTCAGCAGCAGATCACGCCAGACACAGATATAAACCGAATCGCAAAGCCCTGGTAATTGAGCTGCAGCGCCGAGCTGCGGGAACGCCGTGGATCATCGCAGAGGCTGCGGCGGGAGCTGGATTTCAGACAGATTGTCGGGCGTCCGCTCCGCCCCCGGCACAGCCTCCGTAGCCTTGGAAGATGCTGTGACCGAGGAGGCTGCAGGGGAGGAAGGCTTTGGCGGTGGGAGGAGGCTCCCCTCGCTCGTGTTACACGGTATTTAATTACCTGCTGGAAGGTCGCAGGGCTCCTGTGAGCAGTCGGAGAGGACGGATGGGACGGAGAGGGCAGATGGACAGACAGCCACTCGGGGAGGCGAGGGGGACAGGCAGAACTAGCAGAGGCAGAGCAGGAGCCCAGGACCCGTTTGGGGGACAGGGCGCACCCCAGAGCCA
>NW_009187354.1:3768-4121 GCF_000690835.1 Fulmarus glacialis
CTTCCCCTGCCGTGGGATGGGCAGGGGGGGATGGGGGGGAACCGGGCAGCCCCCGTCCCTCGAGGACCCAGTGCCATACCATTGCCCCTTGGTCTGGTGCCGTGATGCTCCCAGGCTGTGCTGGAGCGGGGATGCTCCTCACTAATTTTCATGGCTGGATTTTGCAAGCCCATCTATTATTACAGCAAACAGCTTTCCAAAAAAAAAGTGATGACTTGGTACATAAGCTCAGGTTAAATCATCATTATAATGACAGCTTGGGAAACCTAATATTTGAGTTCGTCTTTGTAGCTGTTTGCCTATTTAATAAAAAACCTGTTTTACATACACATATCCCCAGTACGTGCTCAAGC
>NW_009187354.1:4515-4821 GCF_000690835.1 Fulmarus glacialis
TTTGTTCAACGTGGCAGCCCGGCGTGTTCTCTGTCAGATAAGATCTGGCAAACGCTCTGTTACACTGATCTGAAAGAGGAATTATTAATGCCAGCGCCGAGATGGGTCTCTGCTTGGGAGCTGTCTGCATCTCGCCCGGCGGAGGCTGGTTCCCCCATCGCCCTCTGCACCCCACGAGCCCCCCGCAGACCCACCCCCTCCCTGGGGCTGTTTGGGGGGACAGGGCAGCGGGGATGCGGTCGGCTCCCGCACCCCAGCGGGCTCCTGGCGACCCCCCCTCACCCCCACATCCATCCCGACACCCCC
>NW_009187354.1:4938-8684 GCF_000690835.1 Fulmarus glacialis
CGGCGGTGGGCCCCCTCACCCCAGCGGGCTCCGGGGTCCCCCCCCTCCCCCCAACATCCATCCCGACACCCCGGGACAAGCAGCGTGTTGCTGCTCCAGCCCCTCCCGCTGCTGGTTCCCCCCCTCCGGCAGGGTTCGGGGTGAGGATGGGGAAGAGAAGGGAAACATCCCCTGCGTTTTGCCCACCGGACCCTGTAACCCACCAGGCATTGAGCGAGCCGGGGAATAGCGGTGATTTCTGTTCCCACGTCGCCTGTCAAGGCAAGCAGTAAATAGATCAAACAGAGAGCATTAAAAATGCATATATACAAAACAGAAACAGGGCAGAAATATTCATCATAAAACTTCAGCAGCAGAACCACTCGGTGCGCACGAGCCTCTTACCCAGATTTTTCCATTCCCTTTCGGCAGCGTGGCAAAGAAACGCAGCTCGGTATCGCCCCAATTCCTCTGATATTGCCTAAATACTACAGGCATACCCCGGCATCTCGTACAGCGGGCAAAGATGCATCCTTTCAGTTCTTCTTTTTTTTGCAGTGCCAGAAATTTTGTTCCTCCAGGGGAGGGAAGCTCGCCCTGCCGTGTCCCCTACGGTGATGGGAAGGTTCGATATATTAAATTGTGGGTCCTTGGAGGCGTCCCGCTGACCCCGGTCCACCCCGCTCCTGCAGGGACTGATAGACTCGCCGCTCAGCGGGGAGACGTCCTTAGCTATGAATTAACACCGTCCTCTTGATTAATGCCGGCAGGAGGCTAATGACACCGTGGCCAACTCCAGGGTAACGTGCAAAAACTGTAATTAGCGTCCAGCTGCGGGTGGCACGGCTCTGTGCCGGCGCGGTGGCAGCCGGGGTCTGCAGCCCCTTTTGGGGCAGGAGTCGGTGAAATCGGTACCTGGGGGTGCACCTGGGTTTAGCACCTAAGAGTCAAGGGGTGAATGGGATCCAGAGCCACCACCAGCCCCGTAAGACCTGCAGTTAAGGCTATCGTGGGGATCGTGGTTTTAGGGTAGCTCAGGGCTGGCTGGGAAAGAAGAACAGCAGGTTTTGGAGCTGGGACACTGACCCCCAACCCAGGACCCCCATCCTCACCCCTAGGACCCCGACCCCTAGCCCAGGACCTGCATCCCCATCCCTAGGACCCCAACCCCAGTCCAGAATCCCCATGTCAAGCCCTGGGACCCCGACCCCCAGCCCAGGACCCGCATCCCCATCACCAGGACCCCGACTCCCAGCCCAGGACCCCAATCCCCAACCCCAGGATCCCATTCCCCAGCTGCAGCCATCCCACCTGTCCCTACCCCAGGAGCCCATCGGGGTCCCATGCACCCCACGTGCTGTGGGGTTCGGGACCCCCCGGGCCCCCGGTGATGGAGCTGCAGCACGCCGGGAGCCCGCGGCAGGACCGGGCCTCGCCCGGCGCATCCTCGTGCCTCTCCATGCCCCTTCCCCGCTGCCGCCTCCCCGTAATTACCCACCGCTCGCAGGGCCCCGAAACTTGGGGCTGGGTCTCATCTCACACGAGCGGTTGGGAAATTACTCCAGAATATACCAAAATAATTTCTGTGGAACACATTACTGTCCTTAATGACTGTTCTTTTTCAATTAGCTGTCACAGCCCTGAAATAAAGCTGTGCTTTCCTTCTCCGATAAATCACTCTCTTTATTTGGAATTGGAATTAAGAAAAAAAAAAAAAAAAGAATAAACATGTTACCCTTTCCCTTTCCTTGATGCCAGGCGGGTTGGAGCCATGTTTAAATTATCTCTGCTGCATTCAGGCAGATTGTGAACCGTAAATTTTACGGAAAATAGTAAAGCCGATAAATAAACATGCTTCTTTTGTCAGGGATGAATATTACTGCTGCTCAGATTTATAACTCACAGCTCCCCTACTTTATAGAGCTTTTGTGAAAGTGCTGTCGCAGCTTCTGTATTATGCTGCTGAGGTGGGTTATTTCCCTCTCATTTAAACAGCAGCATGAACTTCATGTGTGATTTAATTTGGGAGGAAGGGGAGCCCCTTCCCTCTGACCTCCTCGGAGCCCCCCAGCATCATTTGCATCACTGGGGTCAATTGCCCAGAACCCCCTGAATTCACCCCAAATCTGCTGCCTTGGCTGGGGGAAGGGAGCTCCAGCCCGAGCCGCTCTCCGGCATCATCTCCTCCAGCATCTCCTCCATCACAGGGACCGGCCTGCTGATTGCAAAACCCACAAGGAATTGGGGGAAATGCGGGGGGTTTTGGTGCAGACGCTGTTGCTAGGGCAATGGCTGGGTAACCCATCCAGCCCGGGAGGGAGGGTGCTGGAGCCTCCGCCAGCGCAGCACCGGGGAGGCAGGAAAACACTCCCGGGGACGAGACGCTGCAGAAAAAAAGATGATTTTTAACGCAAGAAGCCGGGGAGGGTGGTCGGGGTCCCCCCCTCCCCGGCAGCCCCCAGCCCCACAGCGGGCCCAGGGATGCTCAGGGCTCAGCGAGGCTGAGTCAAGCGGAAAGATTCGCTGTTTTTAAAAATCGTGGTGGAAATGCTGAGCGTTGCCTACCCCGCCTGCACATTTCGGTGCTCTCCAACGAGCCAGGCTAATGGCATTACGGAGGCAGCCGAGCTGGGCGGCTCTTACATGTCAAGAGCTTTGCACAGGAAAATGAAGCAGAAAGGATGGTTGGCTTCTCTTTCCAGGAGTAATATTAATTTTATTATTGCATGCCAGTCCCCTGTGGTAAAAAAATAGCCTGGCATTAAGCTGATACTGCTGGTGCTCAGGGAGCTTCTTCCATCCTTTCACTATCGGCTCTGAAGGGGTTTGGTGGAGGCGGCGATGCCCCCCGGGCTGTGCGGATGGGGGGGTCCCCGGGCTGGGGGCAGCCCCCCTTCCCGCTCCCCACGCCTCCCCTTCCACCTTACAAGCGGCAACCCAGGACCCAGTGCGCGGTGGCTGCACACAATGTTGTCTCTTAATTGTTTTATCTTGGAGATTAATTGGCTTTTGGGGTTTAATTACTTCCGAGGGCCGGAAGGGAACGCTGTCCCTTCCGCAGACGATGCCTGTCAGAACAAATCACGCCCGGCTGCAAACCCAACGCTATTAAAACAAAGGGATTTTTTACCAACTCCAGATAAGAGGGCGATCGGCCAAGAGAAAAGGAATAAATTGCACCGAGCCTGCTCTTGCTCCGGAGCCGAGGAAGGATGGGAGGCAATGGGAATAAAGCCCGCAGTAAATCTCCCCACTCCCACCACGCACCCGAATAAACCTGTCTTTAAGAACACTATAAAGGTAATAAAACTCCCCAGAAAGAGCCACTTTGGTTGCGTTGTCAGTGGTTTAGATGCAGGAATAACATTAATGTGATTAACGGCGGGGGGAGAGGATTACCGGCGGGGGGAGAGGAGCCGACTCCCAGTCGCTCCCACGTCCCAGGGGCCACCCAGCCCCTGGGCTGGGATGGGTGGGGGGTGCCGGGGTGCTCGGGCGGCCCCACAAACACACGGGAAGGCAGAATAGCAACAAAAACTCTCCTTTAATAGCTGGATTGACCTGAGGATTTGTTCTGACCGAGGTAGGCAGAACCCGGGGCCGGCGCGAGCGAAGGAGCGTGGGGTCAGCTCGATTCCCGCTGCCGGGATGGGGCTCACCCGCTCTCCTGGAAAACCTCCAGCCGTTTGTCAAGGGAAGAGTTAAAAACAGGGCAGCTGCTCCCTACAAACACATTCGCCCACCTCTGGCTCCCCGCAGCCCCGCAG
>NW_009187354.1:8700-9042 GCF_000690835.1 Fulmarus glacialis
ACCGGGGACGGGGAGCCCCCCAGCCCTGCCATCGCTGCCCACGTCCGCTCCGCACGCACGTTAGAAAAATATATTTTATTTAAATTCTCCTTTTTCTCCGTGGAGTTTTCTTCTCTCTCTTTGAATATAGATCGAGCGGTGTCTCTAGGTTTCGACCTGTGCATGTATTTCTATCAAGATCAAGAGTTAAAAGCCAATTGTTAAATACCTAACTCTAGAAAAGGCTGCGTACAATCTATGGCTTTTGCACCTACATCCGAAGGGGACTTGCAGGTTGGAAGGAGTGGGGGGAGCTCGTTTGCGGCAAAGCCAGGCTGGGGACGGGCTGGGAGGGCGGCGCGG
>NW_009187355.1:0-1393 GCF_000690835.1 Fulmarus glacialis
CGGGGCCGCGGACCCCAGGCAGGGGGTCCCCCCCTGCAGCACTTAGGGTTCTTAGGGGCTCACAGCCCGCCAAGGCAAAAGCAAGGCTAAAAGGTGAATTTCTGCCCTTCGTTCCCCCTCTCACGGCTTTGCTCCTCTTTCTGGTTTGGCTACAATTCAGGGGAGATGAGGGGTTCGTTTAAATGGGGGGAGAAGAGGTGGTTTGGGGACAGAAAACTGTTACAGTCTGGGGAAAAAAATCACGTCGCACCAGGTTGTTTTTGTTAGCCCGGGATGTTTCTCACTGCATCGCGCTCTGCAGAAATCGTGCGTGGGCTGGCACGGAGGGTCCCTGCGGTCTCGCTGCCCAGGGCAGGCAGGGGGTCCCCGGTCCTTTGCCATGGAAAGCCCTGAGAAATACCACTCCAAAATAAAGAACTTTTTACAAAAAAAGAAGAGCCGATAAGGATATCTCCTTGCTGGGTGGTTGCAAGGGGTGGTTGCTCCTTTTTACCTCCCCGCTCCATGCACCAGGGTGCCTGGCAGCCCCCAAAGCCCTGGCGAGGGAGGGGTAGTGGGGTTTCCCCTCCATCCTCTGCTCCCCAGACCACATTTCTGTTAGATCTTGTATATGCTTTTTTTTTTTTTGCTTTGCTTTAGGGCTGGGGTCTGCATTTGGCATGTGCCCACTTTGCTCCCCTCCCCTGGGGTGCTGTGGAACTGGGAAGTGGGGCTGCATCCCAGGCAGCGGGGGGAGTCCTGCTGCAAGGAGGGTACCCCAGGTCCCCCCCAGGAGGATGCGGGGTGAGGAGGACCATGCTGGGGATGCCCAGCGTTACCCCGCTGCAGCAGGGATGAGGCACACGCAGGGAAGGAGGGAGGGAGGGCGGGAGGAAAGCTGATCCTGAAGTTTCCATCATGTGAAATTGAAGCGCATGTGCCTATAATGAAATATTTCCTCCCATTTCATGGCAGCTCAGTAATTCCTGATGGCAGGGAGCCTGGGAAAACAGATCCCCCCCACCCACAGCGCCTGACCGCACGGGCAGGGACAAACAAGGGCTTCGTTTTGCCGGGCCGCGGCTGCTCCCCACCTCCTGCCTGGACACCTTATAGCATCCTCCAAACGCGGCCCCCCGGGGAGCCCTTCGCCCCCTTCCCCCTCCTCCAGCAAAGGGAAATCCAAATTTCCAAGGGTATTTTGGTGCAGGGCTGCAGCGGCTTGGCCCCCCCCTCCAGCAGCCCCCGGGTCCCCCCGTGTCCCCGGGGCCAGGCAGGCTGCCTGCGGCGCTGTGACCGGGGATGACGCTGAGGGCTGCCACCCCCGGCAATAGCCACTGCTTTCATTTACTTCTGAATTATGTGGTTTTTCCAGCTCCTTTAAATTTAATTAAACTTTGACCAAAATTCTAAG
>NW_009187355.1:1427-3830 GCF_000690835.1 Fulmarus glacialis
GCCAGAACAAGCACAGTAATAATATTAATAATAACAAAAAGCAACAACAAGCCCTTAAACACTTACGGGCTGGGTTGTAGGAGTTCAGGCTACTGGGCTGAGTCAGGCAGAGCACTGGGAGTCCGCAGGCCCCTTTGAAATGCTCCTGACACAGGATTGATGCAGCCGAGGACACCAGAAAGCTGCTGCAGCATCAGATTTCCTTTTGAAATTGCGTTTCCCTAGCAAAGATAAGTAAAGCACCGGTAAACTGGTGGCACAGAAGATGAGGGTCAGATGGAAATGCAGCTCGTGCCCGGGAGGAGGAGGCTTTGATGGGGAGCTGGACCAGCTCTTGGGCTGTACTGGGACAGAACATGCCGTGAAGGAGGAATTCAATGGAGGGATGCAAGATTTCAGCAGCAGCCACCCTCGAGTCCTAATTATTTGTTGTTCTTATTTGTGTTATAGCAACACTCCAGACCTGGGCAAAACCCCTGTCGTTGCATCCCTTGTGTGTGGACCCCGCGCCCGCCCCAGCGAGTTTCTGATCTGCTGGCCTGACAGAGGGATTTACGCTCATTTTAAGGCAATGCAAACCCGCTCTGCCCCCGCCGTGGGTGCCTTGCTCAGCTGGAGCCGGTGAATGGGTCTTGCTATGCAAGTTTATACCTCCTAACAATCCGCTTCCCACCATTTAATGTAAAAGCAGTGGTTTTTTTAAAAGCACAGATGCTTGAGCCCTTGAAGAATAATAATATAAATAATAATTTTCCCCCTCCTGCTCTCATTCTGTTCCCTACTAGTTTGATAAAAGGATGGTCAAAGTGTTTATGCAGGCTTAGCTCCTAAGATGCTGCTAACAGGATGAAGTCAGGATCATATAAATTCCTTAGCCAGATAAATGTCCTGTGTAATCCCGTATCTGTCCCTGACAGTAGCCAGTACCAGATGCTTCCCAGGATGTGACAAGAGAGCTTCGCCGCATCTGCAGATGGAATTACCTGCCCACAAAGAAACTATGCTCCTGGTGCCTACCACTTAGTGGCTGGTTTGATGGACTTAAAAAGAAAAAACAAAGTCCAGAAGTTGAGGGTTTTATTGATTTTATTAATTATTTTATTAACTCTACCTGTTTGGGGTCAACAGGAGAGCAGCCTCAAGGCTGTAAGTCTCCTGTGGCTGCAGATGAGGAGGCGCGTGGGTGTCGCAGTGGTGGCTCCCGAATCCAGAGGCTCTGTGGCCCTTCCGCACGTGGGCTTTGCTTTGTTTCCAGCGTGCTTAATGCGTCGCAGGAGTGGGAGGCAGGACCTTGGAAGTGTCCCACTAACATGAGTTTGTAATGAACATTACTCATTTCTTGATACAAAACTTAATTGGGGGATTTCAGGACCTGATGCAGAAAGACCAACAGGGAAAATTCCTGTATCCAGCATTTATATGGCTGCTTAGGATTCCGGAGGCTCACACTTATTAACGCTCTGGCACTGATTAGATCTAAGTTTGATTAAACGATGTCGGGAAAACAAGGCATCCTAGATTAGAAGCAGAAGTGAGCTGACACGCTGCAAAGGAGTGCAGAACACAAACTGCGAGCCCCGTCCAGCAAATGGAGTCCAACACGTTTGTGCTTGCGGTGCTCAGAGTCCCTACTCAAGGGATGACCCGCTAAGTTGTTCTTGAATTCAAAGAACTGCAATAAAATGTGTTTAGTGTGAGTGCACCAGGGTGAGCTCCTTTTAGTAACTTCTAAAATGGAAAAAATCCCAGTGCGTTCCCTGTAGCAAACGGCTCTTCTCCTTTTGCTGCAGGATTCCCTCGGTAAAGCACCCTGACAGTATTCCCAGCCAACACCAGTCATGGAGCCCCTTCTTCTAAGGAAAAGGAGCTTATTTAATAGCTACTTGCACGCATGGAGACACACACATTTATTCCTGTGTTCAGCTGGACCCCCACCAAGCTACATTCATGTCAAACCTATCAGCCCCACCATCGGCCCTCCAGTCGTGTTCCTTGGCACCGTATAACTCTCCTCCATCTCCCACTCTCTTCCTTTTTGGCAGCACAAAGCTCCCTGTCATCTCCAGCTCTCTTCCTTCTGTCAGCAAGGAGCACGCACCACCGTGCAGTGAGACCAAAGGGGACGGTGATCCCTCGGTGCGGAGCCATTTACCTCCGCTTTCGGGGGGCAGGGGAAAGCCCCCACTAGAAATATTAACTGCACCCACGCGTGCATGCACGCATGCTCCTGCCTGCTCGCTGGAGCCTTGGTCTCTCTTGTGCTTATCAAGTGCACTGAGGAAGGATGATGTTAGATCAGGTTTGCTTCCTATGCCAGAAATTCAGTCTGTTCATCCTCTTTCTCTCCTCTGCTTTGTTTTTTGAGGATGAAGCAGCACCTAAAAGCCTATCTGGGAATCAGCA
>NW_009187355.1:3859-4678 GCF_000690835.1 Fulmarus glacialis
TCAGGCGAACTCTTGGCAGGGCAGCAAGGTTCCCCAGTGGCATCCTGCAGGCTGGGAGCTGGTGGCCATGGAGGGCTGGGGAAAGGCTGGAAGTCAGCCCCCGCCTTGAACATTACTGGGGAACCCTCCAAGATCTTCTCCTGGGTCCCATCCCATACCCAGGTCCATCCCTCACAGTAAAATGTTGCTTTTCCTGGAGCATCTTGCCTTTTCCCACACCACAGGGAAGTGGGACGACCATCAGCTCAGAGCAGACCCCTGGCTCCGAACGCCAAGGAGAGGCGAAGCCACCCCTGGCAGCAGGGACAGAGACGGGTGTCTGCAGGCATCACCATAACCCTCATAACGGAGAAAAAATAACTGGGCTGGCCCTCTTTATGTCAAAAAATGAGCTGTTGAAAAGCTGCTGCCTCCTCTCCTTCCATTCCCTGAGAAGACCTTGAGGTGAGACACCAGAGAAAGGGTAACCAGGGAGCTCATGTGAATGCCAGGCAAGCAAAAGCCCTGAAAGAAGCCATTGGGTATTGGACTTTGTATTTCTCCTTTCTCAACTCATGGTCTGTCTTTGTAAATTAAATACAAATTACTTCAATGATTGGGTAATCAATACTAATTTTCTTCATGTGTGAGCAGAGGTGTTCATGGTGCTTAGTTTGCCGTAACTCACAGCTTTCTTTATCCTTTTTTTTTAAAAAACATAGATTCAAATACGTTTTGCCTTTACAGCTTTTTTTTTCCTACAGTGTTTGCTCATCTTCTTACATAAATGCATTCACAAGCTCAAAAGGAGGGAAAGCGCAGCTTTACGACAGCACACTT
>NW_009187355.1:4709-19832 GCF_000690835.1 Fulmarus glacialis
TTTTTGTCCCTGCGGAACATCACCCCTTCTCCCCTCTGGCTTCGGGGGCGGGTGATGCCACGTCTGCGATGTGCACATTTTGACTCACTCCTATCTCTCATTCAGTAAATACTCTCAAGAGAAAAAGTCACGATTTTTATTTCTTTTTTTTTTTTTACAAGCCGAAGCTTTTCTGAGCCCAGTTGCTTTCCCAACCACCCTGTTTTCAGGCTTTCTGAGTTTGAAGAACCTCTTTATTTGGTGGTTTACTGGAAAAGCTGTTCACATCTATAAACAAAGCTTACTCTTCCTGATTTTATCTTTCTCCATTTTATTGTTTCCGGTTGTTATTCATTTTGGCCGATACTTCCACGGGGACTTTCCAAAGAAGAGAATCCAAAGTGGTATAAAAATTCATCTGAATAATGTCCAGGAATAAAAGTGGGGACTGATTATAAATATAAAGCATGACTACCTTTTACTGGAAGAAGTGAAACACGCAGGAAGAAATTCAGGCTGGATGTAATCAGCCTGGGAGGGCTCACCCTGAGGATGATCAGCTACTGTGCTTGGGCGTTTTGACGTCAGAGCGAGATGCAGGGAGAAAAACATCAATCCCCATAATGCTTAAAAGTTCCCTACAAAGAACTTGCAAGCCTGAAAGTTTACCTGCTCCTCCCATCTGGCCGTAGCAGTTGGCGTAATGAGAGATATTCCTCCGTCCTACAAACACTGCTTCTCCAACCCTGGGTATGGCACTTTCTTTTCTTCCATGCTCCATCATTATCGTCATTTTAAAGCACAGTTTGGCTGCGCGAGCCCAATCAGCCTCCCCACAGTCCTGTATGGGGGAAAGGAAATGCGTTCAATCAGTTTGGGAACTTGTAAGCATCCCTCTGATTATGAATCCCTTGGCCAAACCCTATAGATTCAGTTACAACTTCCCTGGTAGTTTTTGCTTCCCCATCCCCTCTTCCTGATTCCCCATTTAAGGAAAATTCATCTGATTTCTGTAGTCTGTGACCACCATTTTCTGTCTTTTTAAAACCCTTTCAAACGAAAGAGCTCATGTCATTTACTTATCAGATGGGACAGCGCAGCCTAATTTCCAGCAGGGACTAACCCCGGCGCTGACGAGAAGTGGTGTAATTCGATGAACGGGATGGATTGGGAGCCTCTGTGGGATGCAGACCGGGCGGGATGAGCCCGCGAGCCTCCGAGCAGCAGCCCTGACCCAAAGCACCCGACACAATTCCTTGCTTTCCCTCTCTGCCGTAGCTCCTAGCAGCATCCCTGTTCAGCCCGTAATGCCACGGACAGGCAGCCCTCGCCCTGGAGCCCTTCCAGTCCCATCAGACACAACCAGGCGAACATCTGAAGAGGCAGCAGCCATTGCATATGACCAAACCTCGTTGCAGCCCTCTGCTTTTCCGATGGAGCTGGGTTGCAGACTTGTTTTCCTTTTCTTTGATTTCTCCGCAGGAAAAGGGCTCACATCCACCAGGAGTGAAGTGCAATAAATCTGCCTAAAGCAAGAGCAATCAAGCCCAGTAAATAATTGCATGTCTATAAACTTGCAGGGGAGGAAAGAAGTATCCAGGGTTATAACACACACTCCAGCAAGGTTTCAGTGCTCTTAAGTGCAGCCCTCGTCTCGCTCCCCAGGGCAGCAGTGGATCAGCCCCTCACATTTGAACCGCGTCTCAGCGTTTCTGCTCCTCGTCTGGCCAATTTGGGATCTTACACTTCATCCCCAATACCACTGACTATGTGCACCTACCCAAGGGCTTAAAAGTCATGGCTTGAAAATCTGGTTGGGATTCATTGTGTTTAAAAATTGCTCATATTTATAGCAGAAGTTTATGGGCAAACAGGATGGGTTAGCTGTCCATGTAAATTCTTACACACCTGATATATTAGCCTTTAAGGAGACGTGGTTAAACTTTGGGTTATCAATAATCCAATTATTAAACAATACAAGTTATAAAGGTGAGAAGGGGAAAATAGATCTTGAGGAGGGGTATTGGGTTACACAAGGGCACTCCAGAACCTGTCTAGATGTCAGCGATGATAAAATTGATCTCAATTTATGGCTTGTCAGTGATTTATTAGGTCCCTGCTTGAAGGCTGTAGACAGCCAGGCAGTCCCGGTTCCTGAGCGACATATAAGAAGTAAAATATGGACGGCACACAGGGACACTGGGACATTTCCCAGCTGCAGTCCATGGTGGCAGTCCCCGGGAAGGGCTTGTGCTTGAGCACAGAGGTCTGCGCCGCATGCGATGGATGCAAAACCCCGCATTCACCTGGGCAAGCCAGCTCTTCTGCAACTCATTACACGGCTGAGATCTTGCACGGTGCAGAGCTATTTTCCAAGCCTTCAGGTAAATAAAGCCTTCAAAAGCACCGAAACCCAGCCGCTTTTCCTTCCTCACGTCCCAGGGCTTTCTTTAATAAATCCCATACCGGGGAAGTGGAAAGCAGTGTTGTTTTCTGCTTTCGGAGCACTTCAGCTACACGCTTTTCACTGTTTTTTCCCAAAGACTACAAGGGCCAGAAGCCAGGTCTTCTCCTGCCTCTTCCGCAAAAAGGAAGGGATCCCTGGTGGGAGGGACATTAAAGGTGTGACCCCCCCGAAGGGATGGCCACGTCAGGACAGGACTGAGACAGGAAAGGGCAGTGGTCCTTTTGCTTGCAGGAAGCCACCGGCTCCTTTGGGAAGCTGTGTTTTGGAGAGGGATTTCTGCAGAGCTCCCTGACCCCTATTGTCACCCCTTTCGATGGCAGCAGTGCCAGTTCGAGTCAAGCTCTGCCCTTGGTCTTGGCTCTCCCTCTGAGCGCGCCAGGTCCGTGGCAGCAAGACCCATTTGCTCGAGGGAAGGCATTAGGATTTCTATAAACAGGGATTAAATACACTTCTCGGTGACAAATGGGTTTTACTGCCCGTGTCAGGCATCGGCTGCCAAGTGCCAAACTGGCAACCTCCCGCTGGCAATGCACATGTATAAGGCATCCGCGCTCATGGAATTGCTGTACTTTTATGGTCATGGAGACGGGAGGCTTTAAACACTCTGGATTTCTGTGCATTAAGACGTGTTGGCTCAAACATCCCTCGGCAGCTTGTAGGTGCTCCGGAGAGGGACGCGCGGGGCTGGCACAACGCAGAGGCTCTGCAGCGTGCCTGCCCTCGGCTGCGCCGTCCATCATCGAGGAGCTGTGCTCTGCCTGCTAATGGCTCTTCTCACATGTCTGTGCTCATTTATCCGAAAAAATAAATAAATACTGCCTCTAGTTTCAGGCCTGCATCCTTAGGTGGTCGTGGCAGTGACGGTGATGCCCTGGGCTTGTATAGAAAATGGTAGGAAATGGGCTTTTACAGGACAAAGGAAGAAATTCCCAGAAGGAAACTGCAAAACCGTGGAAAAACTCGCACGGCTTTGGACGTAACCACCTTCCACCGCTGCGGTAAAACCAGGCGTTGGATCAAAAAAGCAAAAACCAAACTACCGCCAAAAAAGTGGCAGACAGCTATTGGAAAATAGGACCGCGTTTGCTTTCTGTTCTCCAGAAATGTCTATTTTAATGCAAGGAAAAGCTCTACTTTTTGAGCAAAATTTCAGTGAGCAGAGCGCCTTTTTGCACCGCAAAGGATTTGGATGCAATTGTGACAACCCTTAAAATACACAGACTACCAGAAAACTACCTTTGCACATCTCGCACTCGCTTCCCTAAGGGAATACTGTGATTCCGTAGTGTCCGTGCCTGCGTTCTTTGAAGGGAACGGCAAAACTTGCATTGACATAACTAAAAGCAAAATTGAGCCCATTAACTGTAAAAGCTCACAGGAAAACCCATATGCACTTCTCTGCGCTTTCCCGGCCAAAATTCTTTCAGTGCGCACCTGCTTTCTGTTTGTTTTGGTGAAAACATGGAAAAGTTCTAACTTTACTGAAAAACAGTTCTGATTTCTCTTAAAAAAAAAAAAAATCAAATAACGCATCGGTTGCTGATTTATTTCTCTCCTTTGGGTTTTAGTGGGGTCCCTATAAAATCCTCTGGTTGAGCCAGCTCCATTTATTGCCAGTATTGTGCTCGACTGAATGAAGGTCCTGCATGTTTTGTTTGTTATTCTGAGTCATATCACAAACATTTTAGCAAAAGGTCCAAAGACTTACAGGGAACATAGAGAAGCCAAAATCGCCAGATGGAGAAAAGCACATCTTAAGGGGATGACATTTGGCATGAGAAGCAGAAGAGAATTCAAGTTTGGTTTGATCTGCTCCGTATTATATCACCGCTTATACTTTGCAGGAAATTGTTGAGGTTGAACCAAAATAAAGATTGAGTTTTAGAGCATTTTCTCTTTACACGTTCTTTTGGGACCCCACGTCTTTCAGTATGCAACCTATTAATTACAAATACATACACACGCTCACATCCAATTTTATTATTTGGGCTTCATCTGACCTTCAGAGGGAACCAGATGAAAGTAATAATCAGTTAATTCAGCTACAAAGCAAAAAAAAAATCAAAGCTAGATAAACATATCGTGTTCTCATGAAAAACAACAACAAAAAGGGCTGAACTGGCAGGCGAATTAACAGAGCTCTTCCACACCTCCGTCAAAATGGGTTGCCGTCATCCACCGATGACGAACGATGTTGAGCAGGGACCACGCCGTCCCTGCTGTCCCTTGGGGCTTGCGGGAGGCCAAGCATCCCTGGCATGGGAACAAGGCGAGGATGCCCAGGGCAGTTTGGGTCGGTTTCTGCCTAACGGGAGCTGCCAGCCCTCAAAATCGAGTTGTTGATGCTGGAGCCTTCCGCAAAGCTTTCATGTCTTTTCCCCGGGGGCAGCGGGGGAGAGCGAAGGGCAGAGACCTGTTTGCTGATAGTGGCTGGCGATTTCCAAGATGCCTCTTTGGAGACGAAGACATCATATCCCGAGTGTCACGGGGCTCGCTTCTCACCCCTGCACTGATCCAAAATGGGAGGAGACACAGGCAAAGGGAAGAGGATGGGATTTGCTGGAAGATTCCTGATTTAATGGGTTTTGCTGTTCCCACAGCAAGCAAAGACGGAGATCCTTTCCCAAAGACAGTTCACAGCACTTACACCAGACCAAGGAGAGTTTCTGGCTATTTTAGGCAGCAAAATCAAGTTATTCCATTGGTTGGTGTAAAAATCTTCCCCTAGCCCTAAAAATCTCAGCCTTTTCCTTAGGGCTATGAATCATATCTGTGGTTATTTCATCGTGTCAGGTATGATTATTAAAACAACCAGGGATGTTATACCAGCAAAGCTTTCGGGCTTCCCACTCGGTTGTGGGGCCACAAAGGTATCATGTCCCCTAAAAAAATAAATGATTGCGCTGGACTTGACTGCCTATCATCTAAAAAAAAGTAATAACTACAAGGAGACCACCTGAGAGCTGGGCAAATCCAGAGTTTTGCTAAAGATGAGGAATTACAGCAGCTGCAGAGCTGGGCCAACGCGCTTTGAAATTACGTGCATAAATGACTGCAGAGAGTTGTTATTAAGCTGAAAACTGTTCTCACCATAAACTCCAGTGAATGCAAGAGAGCCTGCAAGGGAAGAGCTGAGGACAGCGTGTATCCCATTACATTTTTAACTGTCCGGATTCAATTTTGAACTCAACATGAAACCCACAAAGAGAAGCCAGGAAAAATTAGCCTTTCCGAATCAAGAGAAATGTGCAAATGAAAAAAAAAAAATACCCACCTCCAGTAAAATCCCAAGTTAAGCAACAGCCTAATGCTCTGTGAAGTTATTTCCCCTTCAGTCATGTACGTTTGACCCTCGCTGAGCAGTTTTGCTGTAGTCTTAGGTCAGGTTCACTATGTGCTAATCTCCGAGGTTTGCAGCCAGTTAAAGTGCACTTGAGTTGCACACAACAGGGCATGGAAGCAGGGCTGGGTTGCAGCTCACGTCATAAACTTTTGCTTTCGGTGGCTTTATTATTCTGCAGCAACAACCTTTTCAAGGACGAGCCTTGACGTTGTGCAGAAGCACATCTGCGAATGGATGTGGCTGATGCTTTCCATTACATGGGAGTCTGGTAGTAAAAATGAGACCTTGTGCGTTGACACCAGACCCAATATATCTTCAGCTGGGGCTGTGTTGCTCGGGGAAGGGTGGTGGTTTTATGCATGGTAAAAATCCCAGCACAAATCAGGACTCAAGCACGCTACGTGTTGTATGAATGTCTGGCAAGAGTCTCCCCTGCCAAAGTTCATGGTGCAGAAACGTATGCATGTACTAAATCAATGGATCTGTGCATACTTGGAGGCACAGATACATGTTTTGCGGGTATTTGATCCTCCTCCTTGGGTAGAAGCACCTTTCTGACCGAGATGTCTTCAGCCAAGAACTCGAAGTTTAAAAAAATGCTATGACTTTGCACTTTACCCGCTCTAGGCAAGTCCATCAGGTGAGAAAACCATGTTTGCTTTGGAAACCCCAGTTCTGCAGAAATCCCGCAGAAGGCAACAAATCTGGCCCTTGGCTTTCAGAGAGGGACCATAACCATTCCCATGGACCAGAACAGCCCTGGGCCTCGAACGCTGCAATGGGCCCTGAAGGGGTTTGGGGGAGAGCAGAAGGCATTTTTTTTGGTCAAAAAACCAGCAAGCCAATCATTTCTGCCCCTCTTTGAGACTGACTGAAGATGAGATACACAAACAACAACAAAAAATGTTTTCAATCGGGACTGTCAAGTATGGAAGGATATTTGTGGTAACGGAGAAATTTGCCACCCACTGCTGTTGCTTTGGTGTACTATTTCTGCGGTTGCTCTTTATTCGGAATCGGTCACTAAAAGAAACTAACACAAAAACAAATTCCAAACTATAAAGTGGGATTTCCAGATAATGCATCATTTCTTAAGGGAAGGGAAAAAAAAAACCTTTTTGAATCACTCTTTTTCCCTGCTTCGTTGGCTTTTTCATATTTTCCAGCATTTTTGCAGGATCCTCTATCATTTGCAGCTATTACTGAGAAGTCACCGATCCTCTTAGCTGTCCTCACATACGTCCACACAGCAGGATCAGGTCATCATTTAGTAGCGCTGCAGGCCTAAAGCAAAACAAAAACAAAAGCAAAGATTGTTGCTAGCGATACACAAACCTCAATGGCTTGTCTCAAGGCTTGGTTCAGCAACCAAAAAGTTGGACTCTGGCTTACGCAAACTAGCCAAAAGCCTCCTAAATTTGTGAAATTCAGCTGGAGTTTCTGGAACTCTTGGAAGGAAGCAGGGATGGGGAGATTTTGCTTTTTTTCTGGAATTTTCCATGGACCCAGGAGTAGACAAGGCCCCGATGGCGGTGCAGCAGGGAGGGGTGGGGGAGCTGCACGGCCATAGTTCTGGGAGATGAGGCAAGACCATGAATCGCAGTGGCAGGAGCTACAGGAGAGTTAATGTTCTCTTTGCCCTGACCTGTCCCCCCTAATTTTACCCCTTCATTTAGTCCTGAGCAGAGGAGTAAATGCCGAGGTTTGCTATAGAGTTTGGGGGCTCACATGTTATTTGATTTATGCTTCTGGTGCAGGAACCCTGAATATTCCAAAGTCATGGTGCTGCTCTCCAAAGCCAGCACTATGTCATGCGCCTCCAAACCCCATCCAAAAACTCACATTGGACTTTTCTCTCGGTCCTAAATAGGTCTCAGCCTAAAATACCCAAAAAATCCACGCAAGGAGCACGAACCAAACCCTGACCTCACCTGCCTGTGAATTACAAAGTCTACTTCTTTCTACCCATGCCACCGCAGATTCCTCATGCCCCACTGTGCGTGAACATTTTGAAGACCCTTTCATTGCCTCTTTTGTCCCCCCAAAAAGGAGGACACTAAACCCATGGCCTCATCCTCAGAGCACTCAAAACGGGCAGTGCGCTGGCTCAGAGGTCGAATTATTTCTCGGTGAGAATTAGGAGGCTTGTAAGAGAGCATTCACATATGCTGCGAGCAAAATTTCCTTCCAGAGGGTTGCATGAGGTTTCTGACCACTGTATCTGTGTGTTCTTGAAGATGACGTATCGTGTTACTAATTCCCCTAATTGCATGTCTGGGCTAAAAGCAGACTGAGTTTTCCTAAGAAGTTACATTCTTAATAACGTTACTTAAAACACTGTGGTAAATTCAAGTAAATTTTTAACTGATGCACGTACATTATAAATCAGGATATACATGCAGATAATGTTTACCTTAAGCTTGTTTATCTGACTGTGCCGCTCATTTGTTCTGTGTTTTGCCAAAATGCAGCGATACAAGATAGAGTGACTGGAAGAGATTCAAGCCTTCCTTCTTCAGGCTCCTACTGCATGCAGCATTTCCAGGAGTGCAATGCCCCCAAAATAACCACGTACAATACTCTTTTCCCCGAAAATCTCTAGTAGCAAAATGGACAACTAGACGCAGCTTCTCCTTCTCTTCAAGAGCCCAAATATTGTGCCACGGTGAAGCAGATTTTCTCCCGATTGAGTGCACATTTGAAGAAGGTCCAGGAGAAAAGAGCTTTGGATGCAGGAGGGCTCTAACTGATGCGCCTATTTGCATGGTGTGTCAGGGATATATGGCCCTGCCATAATTTAGGGATTTTGATAATTTAGGGATTTTTTTAGGTTAAAACTTTGTTGTCACACTAGAAACAATTCCCTGGAGATCTCTAGTGAGATGCTGAGCACGGGAGGTGGGCACCAGCCCCAGGCTAGGGGTGATTGCGGTTGCCCCGGGGACTGTGAGACATCCCTGACCCACCGCCACGCCGGCTCCTGTCCCCTCCCACGGCGACCAGCGGGACGACGTGGGGCTGAGTCATTTGAGGGGAGGACACAGCCTTGGCAGTGGGGAGCAAGATGCGCGGAGGCACTTGACATAGAAGTGAAGCAATCTGGAAGGTGGAGTCTTCGGGGGGGGTGGGTGTTGATTTTCCAAATCTTTTTTTTTTTCAGCCGTGAATATCAATCCTGCAATTTCCACAGAGATCAGGAAATGACACACATGTGCATTGTTGTCACCTCCAGAAGGAGCGGGGAGGCTGCTTTTGGCCGTGGCCCAGCAGCAGTGAACACGCACTTTTGGGAAGAGCATTATCTCACCACTGAAAGGCCGCTTGCAGAGGGAAGCAACTTGCTTTTCTCCTTTTAATGCCAGCATCTTCACTAGAGCACCAGGAAAACAGAGGAGAAACTCTCCTTTGGAAACGTAAAAAGGCGAAACAGAATACTGTTCAGGAGGCAGCTAGCCTAGGGGTGGTATTTTGGGGGAGATGCCCTCTATGTTTCAGAGAGTTGCCCCATTTTCTCTTTCCCCATCAGCACCACTTTGGGATGTCCTGCAGCACGGGTAGCAACGTCCAAGGTAAATTCTCTGATGGATGCCATCCTCTTCTTCCAACGATGGGTGAGTCAAAGGATCACCAGTCACTGGTAAACATCACCAAATGTTTGCACGTCCTCCCAAGCACAAGGATTAGCTCTGGCTCCAGTGCCGGATATTTGCTGTTCATAGGGGACCAGTTGCAGTTTCCACCTGCAGAGTTTATTTTGCTGGTCTGAGTCTGTAGCAGAAGTGCCCAGTTCTGTCCAACATCTAACAACAACCCTCCCACTGGGTCCCATCCAGACACCCCCAGTACCAGGGCAGTGCCGGCTGGGGTGGCATGGACAAGGTCAGGGCTTTGCAAGCTGCGTGCTGGCAGCTCCAACCGTTGACCCATCCTCCCCTGCCCTCATTGCCAAAACCAGGGACAGTCCATGGGCTACCCAAGTGGCCAGCTTGCAGAGCTCTTTTTCCTCTTGGACAGCTTAGGAGGCAGCAGAGGAGAGAAGGAAAATACTCAAGTTTTACATATGTGAAGTGCATCAGGTGTGATGCCCCTGGAGTGGCCCCTGCCATGCCGGAGTAATGAGCTTATTGCAACACGAGATGCTTGCATCGCTTCCCAGCAGCACATGGGGTTTTCTTTCCTGGGTGTTGAACATTTCAAACCTGAAAACAGTGGATTTTTACAGTTTTTCAAGAGGTGAAGCTAAGATATCTTGCATTTCCAGAGACCAGTCCTAAAACCAATAGTGACACTTTCTACCATTTTCCTTCTCCTTTCATTTATCTCACCCTATTAAGATTAGCTAGACTGGCTTTAGCTAAAATGCTTTCAAGAGCGCTGTTTTGCCATCAAGATCATGGTAGGGCAAGGGAGTTATTACGAACATGTCTCAGACGCAAGGCAGCGATGCTCAGCAGGGAGAGGAGCCCTTTTACACCCTGCAACACGCAGCCGGAGCAGCCGTAGAGACATGTTTGCACCTCGCTGTTATTTTGCCATGAATAATGGATTTCCTGTTTGTTGGGACTGATGAGCTGGAGCAAATAATGACAATTAAAAAAAAATATTGGGTGGCTGGCCAGAAATCAAGTGTGATGTGCTTTTTAAGGATAGCAAGCTTGAGTGGTAAATAAAATTTGAGCCCAGACTGGGTTTTGTTTTTTTTTTTTTTTTGTCAGAGCCAAGTGAGTTCAGCTCTGGACAGTGTCCAGGGAACCTTTCTTGTTTGAGAGAGAAACAAGAGGGAGACTTTGATGAGACTCTCCCTCCCTCAGGTAAGAAGGGAGAGGCTGGATGCAGGCAACACCCTCCTGCTCCCATCTACAGCACTTCAGCTTTTGTGCCAAGTCCGCTGGTGGTGGCCAGGTGCAGAAAATCCCCTAGAAACCTTTAGGAGGATTTTTTTTTTCCCCATATCCAAGACAAAAGAAAGACAGACAAGCTCTTGAACTGTCCTCCATGGAGAAATCCAAGCCCTGTTCTTCATGAACCAAGCTTGAGCCTGTCTGACCATGCAGATTAAAACTGAAGACCCCAGCATCTCCACCTGGCACCCCCCGATTTACACCTTCCTCCCCAAAACCGCCCCATCGTACGGGCTGCTCTGGATGCTGGTGGAGAGATGCCATCCCCCGCAGGCAGCACTTTTCAGACCCAGCTGGCTTGGCACACCGAAAAGCAGCCTTGGAGGTGTTTGCCTGATCTTCCTCGATTGCTCCGCGCAAGGGAGTTTTTTTGTGGGCTAAATTAATGCATATTTGGAAGTTGACAGTTCATTTACAGGCCTCAGATGGTCAAAACCAAGGAATTTCTCCTGGCCTTGGTTTGCATTTTGTGGGCAGCGTCGCTGTCGGGGAGTTTCCCTCCACCGCAAGCCTGGTCCCGCTTCGCTGAGCTCCGGCAGGCGAACCTCGTAAAGTTGTGAAACACTCTCATCCCGTGTGCCCGTAATTAATCGCATACATCTTTAATGAATTATGCACCCCTTTTTTCCCAGCTTTGCCTCTCCTCACCCACTCCAGGCTGCAGCGAGCCCTTGGCTCGTTTTCCAGCAAAGACCCAGGGCGAAGTGGCACGTGGTCCCAGCAAGGGGGTGGCCGAGTAGGTGCTAAAATTTACCTGAACATCCCCCCACCTTCCCCCGCCACTGCTGGAAGCAGCTGGGTTGCGGCATCTCCCAAAGCAGCTCCTAAAACACGGAGGGGATATTGATACCAGATGGGTAACTGTGGGAGGTATTCTGCGGGCTGGAGACGCTTCCTTGAGATGCACAGTGTCTTCCCCATTTGCCTGCCTCTAGTTCTAAAGTAAGAGATGCTAAACCCTAATAGAAAGCCTCCTGGTCCCACTTTTTGGTTTGTTTCCCTTCCCACTCTCTTGGCTCCTTCTCTGCTCCATTTTCCCCTAATTTCAACCCATTCTTCCAGCTCCCGTCACGTGGTGGGAACAGAGCTCCCCAAACCTCCGGCCAGGGCTGAATTCCTCTCTCCGCCATTTGAAGGTGTCTTTCCCTTCTTCTCTCCCCACTTCAGCAGATATTTTTCTTCCCGCTGAACCACCGTTTGTGATATTTGAGATCCTCCTGAAAAGCCCACCACGTTATCTTGCCAATCCTGCTCATCTTGAGACCCTCAGCTGTCCTAGAAATACAGCAGAGAGTTCATTTCTAACTCTAGTTTTAATCAGTGGTTGCATAATATTTAATAAAAGGGCACTTTTTCCTGTAAATGATAGCACTGGGGTAACAACAGCACTCTCCAGGAGACAAGTTTTGTAGCGTGAGGTCAGATATTTTATCAAACAGAATCTGGTAGACGCTGAACAAAACTCGAATGGCTTTAAGGTTCAGGGTCCTTTCAAACTCCTTTTTTTTTCCAGTCAAGGCAGAGAAAAAGAGCCATTTGTTAGAAAAACAGTGTCAGGGAAGTTACATATGACATTTGCCAACGTTACATCATCAAAGCTAAATCTCTGACAGATCAGTAAACAATAACTTTTCATATAAATGTCTACAGAGCCTAGAGTCTGTGCCTTTCAGCACGGTGTTTCTGCATTTGCAGCGAGGAGAAAATACATGTAGCAGGATGAGGTCTCTTCACACTGATGCTGGTTTTAAACCAGCATGAATTTTCATAGAAAATCCTAAACTGAGGGGCTCAGGTTGTTCTTTACCGGTTTTGAATTTGCATCATAAAATTGAGGCGTAGAAAACCCTAAACTGAGGGGTTCAGGTTGTTCTTTACTGGTTTTGAATTTGCATCATAAAATTGAGGCTTTCCTTTAAAATCAGAATAAAATACTCCAGGCTAGGGCAGGTTTCCATAGCCTGTTGAGAGCACGATACTCCTCAATTCCAGCTCTTGGGCAGTAAGGCAGGATTTGGCTGTGAAAGGCAATCTCCGTTCCAAAATAAGGTAAGGAGGTGTCCTGGGAATAACACTTTTGAGATGTCGGGGAGCACCCACGAGATGTGGGGTGAACTAGTCACATCTTTCCCCAATGCTCCGATGGGTCTCAGGGGCAGAGGCTGCAACACAGGGCTGCAAAGCAGGGCTGGGGGGTGCAAAAGTGGGTTAAAGCCACCCATTACCTTTCCCAGGACTCTCCCACGGCTCTGCCAACCCTTCATCGACACGGGACCCAAACCAGGTCCCTGCTCCGCACGTGCCAGTCCTGCTGGCAAGGGCAGGACTTGGATTGTTCTGCCTATCCAAGGATCAGGTACATTTTAATTCGAATAAACAAGAGCTTAAGATATTACAAAAGTCTTCCAGCAAGCTGAGCGCAAGCGGCTTACTTTTATTTCCCATTTTTGCTTCCCTAACGGTCTACTTTTCCTACTTATCTTCTGTGTTCTCGGCTCATTTAAATACTATTTAAGAAAAATAGTTCCAGTCCAAGCTCTTACACCAGAACGAATAACTAAACGCATTGCGTGTGAACCTGCACTGTAATTAAATGGATGTTGCTGAAAACACCACTCTGTGTCATCTTTCTGATTTTTTCACTGCTATTTTTCCCCTCTCTGCAGGACGCACAGTCTCAGCCTGCTCTGAAGAAGAGGTGAGATTTTATTGTATTTTTTTTTGCCCAAGACATAGCAAATGTAGGCTCCCACCAATCTGCAGAGGCATCAAAAGGATGTGGTGTCTTGCAGGGTTGGGCCCAGCATCCCCAGAATGATTTTCCGTGGGCTGGAGAGACCATATGAGAAATTCTGCTAAACTGCTGTTGAAGTGACAGGCCCTACACAACAGCAGATTTTCACTTCATCTATATTTATAGCAAAATGGAAACAAAATGTGCTTTAAAGTAAACAATAGTATTTCCAGAGTCCGGCTGATTTTCTTGCTTTGGTAAGCTCCCAACCAAAGCTTTTCACACTGCAGGCAATGATGAAAAGGTAAAGCAGGGAGAGTGAAATCCCAGCCTGACTGAAGTCAGTGGGAAAGTTGCCACTGATTTTAACAGGGCCAAGTTTTACCCAAAAACCTCTATAAATTGAGGCAAGGATCATTTGGGAACTGCAAAAGCAAGCAAAGCTGGTTGCTGAGACCTCTGCTCTTCCCTTTGCCATCTAAGCCGGTGGCAGAATCACTGAGGAGCCTGGGGGCAAAACACTCCAGCGTCCATTAACTTTGCAGAAACTTAAAACACTAAAAACACTGGATTATAGAAGGAAACTTGCTGTCAAGAGGAACCACAGACTTGCACAGTTTGTAGTCTGGTGTTTGCATCCTTATGCTATTTGCACAGGCTTAAGAAGGGACAATTTGCCCTGGTGAGCCTAAGCTGAAGAACATATTTACCGAGAACCAGTTAAATCAACAACGTCTGACGTCATTGCAGAGAGCTGTTGGGTTTTTTCCCCGCGTCATATGAGGAAGGTGATGAAGCATTTGTGACCACAAAGTGTGTCATCAGGATTATTTGGTTAGCGTGCATTTTGGTTGCAGCAATACAGTGAGCGTCCCAAGGGCAAGAGAGAGGCCAACACCTGCACCGTGGGACCGGCGCACGGAAGGGGCAGCGCCTGGAGAAGAGGTGAAGCAAGAAGAAAGGACCAAAAGGAGATGTTGGCCCGTTGCTCGATGGAAATATCCCGTCTGGCCACCAGCAGAAAGACAGCAGGCGAAACGGGATGGGTGGTTATAATGGAAGCTCTTTCCCCAGCTAACAGAAAACAGCGTCTGCTTTTACTGGGTTTGATTAATAGTATTGATAATACCTTCGACTCCCATTGCAGCTTCCACCAGAGGCTCTCAGCAGGCTTCGCAAACATTTATCTGCCAGTGCCACTCGATCACATGGAGGGGTTCTGGCAGACATCTGTCCCATGACTTAGAGAGGTAGGAACTGCTAAAAGCAGTTCAAGGCTATGAACAACGATCTAAGCAAGGCTTAGGTCCTGCAGACCTGGATTTAAATCCTATGAACCATCAGGATTTACCAAAATCACTTCAAAATTCAGTTGTTGCCCTAGGATGAGCATGCAGTTAGTGTGACTGTGCCAGTAAGTCAGGTCATGGACCATCTCCGTGGGCAACAGGACTCAGCTGCCCATGCTGAGCACGTGGTGGCATGTGACTTGGACACCTTGGCATATCGTTTTGGAAGAGATTTTGGTGGCTTCTTGAGATCAGAAAAATTTGAAGGAACAAATCCTTGCTAGAAAATCCTCGGTAGCAGGAAGGACCCAGGACACCCCTTTGGTTTCCAATCTCGTTTGGCCCTAGCGAGCCTCATTCTTCGTCCTGATCAGGAGGCACAAATTTCCTGTCTATATAGATGCCAAGGA
>NW_009187356.1:0-14699 GCF_000690835.1 Fulmarus glacialis
CCAGGGTTTGAGTAGCCACAGTGCCTGTCCCAGGGGTTGGAAAAGCTACAGTGCCTGTCACGGGCGTTTGAGTAGCCACAGTAGTTGTTGTGGGGGTTTAAGTAGCTGCAGAGCCTGTTGTGGGGGTTTGAGTAGCCACCATGTCTGTTGCTGGGGTTGATCTCCGGAGTGTATTCCTGAATAGTTGTTTAACCCTAAACAAGGCCTGAACCACATTCAGGAGACATAGCAATATGCACATGCTTGTTTGCGCAATATGAACATGCTTGTTTGAACATCCCAAGGATACTCAAAATTCTCAGGGAATATTCTGGACGTCTTCATGAAGAGGATAGAAGAAAAAGGAGTTTCTGAATATATGGAAGGGAAGGTGAACAAGTAGGAGAAAGTGTCCCATCCTGTCTCCCCCTTAAATTCATCCTCCGAGGTGAAGAGGTAAAAAGTGTAATTATTAATAGCTTCCAAAAGACAGCTCCCGAAGAACAGGAATGATGGCAGTGCTGAGTACAGGCTCATGACCAATAACTTTATCATAACATAAACCAGTGTCACACAGTATAGCAAAGCAATGACCTTAATCCATTTCCCAGAGATGACCAACCCCACATAAAAACTGACAATCAGCAGTATAGACAGCCAGTAAGGGGCTACAGACCAAAACTCCCAGAACAGATCCAACAACTCTGAGAGCAAATAGATGACCATTGTGGCCAGTGAGTACTAAACTGATATAATGAATGTTTACAACAAATTTGTTTTGACCCATTTGGGTCAGATGTGTCGTTATCTCAACCCTTTGAGGCCCACATTGGGCACCAAAAAGGACTGTCGTTGTTTAACCTGGCAGGTAGCCAAATACCACGCAGCTGCTCACTCACTCATCCCCCCCAGTGAGACGGGGAGAGAATCGGAAGGGTAAGAGTGAGAAAAACTCATGGGTTGAGATAAAGACAGTTTAATAGAACAGAAAAGGGAAAACAATAATGATAATGACAGAATATACAAAATGAGTGATGCACAGTGCAATTTCTCACCACTCGCGCTGACCGATAACCAAGCAGCGATCGCTACTTCCTGGAACACACCTACCATTCATATAGTGAGCATGACGTCACATGGTATGGAATACCCCATTGGCAGAAGGGCTAGCTGTCCTGGCTGTGCTCCCTCCCAATGCTTCTTTTGTTTTGTTTTGGTTTTTTTCTTGAGCTGAATGTCCTTGGCTAGCAGGGTACTTAGCAACAACTGAAAACATCAGTGTGTTATCAGCATTCCTCTCATACTAATTCCAAAACACAGCACTAGGAAGAAATTTAACTCTATCCCAGTTGAAACCAGGACAAGGAGGAAAGTCTGAAGCAAGGAAAAGTTAACAGTTGGTGGAAGAGTATCAGGTTAGAAAACACTTAAAAAACCGGACATACATAAGTCCATTGGTCCCAATGGGATATACCTATAAGGGCTAAGGGAGCTGACTGTTATCATTGTGAGGTCACTCTCAATTATCTTTGAACGGTCATGATGACTGGGAGAGGTTCCTGGCTGTTGGAAAAGAACAAATATCACTCCTATCTTCAAGAAGGGCAAGAAGGAGGACTCATGGAATTACAGGCCAGTCACCCTGACTTCTGTCCCTGGGAAGATGATAGAGCAGCTAATCCTGGAAACCATTTCCAGGCACATGAAGGACAAGAAAGTCATCAGAGGTAGTCATCACAGCTTCACCAAGGGGAAGTCATGCTTGACCAACCTGATAGCCTTCTACAATGAAATGACTGACCTGGTAGGTGAGGGAAGACCAGTGGATATTGTTTACCTGGACTTCAGTAATGCTTTCAATACTGTATCCCATCAGATCCTCATAGAGAAGTTGATGAGCTGCAGAGAAGGGTCACTTAAATAGTTATGGGACTGAAGCATCTCTCATATGAGGAAAGGCTGAGCAAGTTGGGACTCCAGAGAAGAGAAGGCTCAAGGTGGGAATCTCACCAGTGTGTACAAATATCTGACAGGAGGGTATAAGGATGATGGAGCCAGGCTCTTTTTAGTAGTGCCCAGTAATGGGACAAGAGACAACGGACACAAAACTGAAACACAGGACATTGGACACAAACTGAAACATAGGACATTCCCTCTGAACATCAGGAAACACTTTTTCACTGTGAAGGTGACTGAGCACTGGCACAGGTTGCCCAGAGACTTTGTGGAATCTCCCTCCTTGGCGATATTAAAAAACTGTCCACACATGGTCCTGGGCAAGCGACTCCACATGGCCCTGCCTGAGCCGCAGGGGTGGACCAGATGACCTCCAGAGGTCCCTTCCAATCTCAACCATTCTGTGATTCTGTGAAACCTCAAGTGTCCGGACACTTTGTAGAGCACACCTGTAGTGCATATCTGTTCATAATATTTCCCTTCACAATATACTGCTGTTAAAGCATGTTCATGGTCTGTAAAGTACCAGTTAAGTTCTTGGTGCTACTGAAGATGGCCCATGCCTTGATAACTTACAATCTGCAAGAAAATAAAAAAATACAAAGACAAGACCCCCTTAAAAAGATCCAATGGCTCTGACAGAATGAAGGCTGTGGATATTGTCTACCCAGACTTTAGTAAAGCATTTGACACTGTTTCCTGTAGCCGTCTCCTTGCTAAACTGGCTGGTCGTTGGTTCTCTTGGCTGGGTAAAAAACTGGCTGGATGGCCGGGCCCATAGGGTTGTGGAGTTAAATCCAGTTGGTGGCCAGTCACAAGTGGTGTTCCCCAGGGCTCATTATTGGGGCCAGTTCTGTTTAGTATCTTTATCAATGATCTGGATGAGGGGATCGAGTGCACCCTTGGTCAGTTTGCAGATGACACCAAGTTGGACGGGAGCATTGGGCTGCTTGAGGGATCCCTCTACAGAGGAATCTGGACAGGCTGGATCGATGGGCCGAGGCCAATTGTATGAGGTTCGACAAGGCTGAGTGCCTGGTGCTGCACTTGGGTCACAACAACCCCATGAAATGTTACAGGCTTGGGGAAAGTGGCTGGAAAGCTGCGCGGTAGAAAAGGACCTGGGGGTGCTTGTTGACAGCCAGCTGAACATGAGCCGGCAGTGTGTCCGGGTGGCCAAGAAGGCCAATGGCATCCTGGCTTGTATCAGAAATAGTGTGGCCGGCAGGAGGAGGGGAGTGGTCCTGTACTCGGCCCTGGTGAGGCCGCACCTCGAATCCTGTGTTCAGTTTTGGGCCCCTCACTACAAGAAGGACACTGAGGTGCTGGGGCATGTCCAGAGAAGGGCAACGAAGCTGGTGAAGAGTCTGGAGAAAAGTCCTATGAGGAGTGGCTGAGGGAACTGGGGTTGTTTCATCTGGAGAAAAGGAGGTTGAAGGGAGACCCTATCGCTCTCTACAACTACCTGAAAGGAGGTTGTAGTGAGGTGGGTGTTGGTCTCTTCTCCCAAGTAACTAGCGATAGGATGAGAGGAAATGGCCTCAAGCATCGGAACAGGCTGCCAAGGGAAGTGGTTGAGTCAACATCCCTGGAGGTATTCAAAAGACGTGTAGATGTGTTGCTTAGGGACATGGTTTAGTGGTGGACTTGGCAGTGCTAGGTTAATCATTGGACTTGATGATCTTAAAGATCTTTTCTAACCTAAATAATTCTATGGTTCTATGATTCTATGATTCTATGATTAAACTATCACTTAAATATTTCTATTGATTCTGGCTTAGTGTTTTGAATTTTATAGGAGAAAAATCTGTATTATACCATTTCAGCATGATGTAAAATACTAGTCTGCTAGTTCTTAATCTGTAATAGAAATCTGCATAGTACAGAAAAGAAGTAGTGAAGATGAAGACATCTTTCAGAAATCTTGATGATTCCTTGATAATATTAGGGCCATTACAGCCTCTGACGAAGTTTAGCACAGCCTGAAGGATGCTTTAAAATCTTCTGGTTTGTAAACGCCTCCAGGGGCCATTATGCTAAAGTGCAGAACAGTCAAGCCATGCCCTTGGCACTTGACATGCAGGAAGGAAGATGAGAAGGGTAAGATGAAACCAAAGATCAAACAGATAACACAAGCATCAAATAAGAAATTCTTAATCTGTATCAGAAGGGGGAGTACTGAGAGAAAGTTAGCAGGTCAGCTAGAGAACTAGTGGAGAAAGGAAGTAATTAAGGAAGAACAAAATATCAATAAGAAGTTAAATTTGTTTGTTAGTCTTTACCGCATACTGTGTTTAAGGAGTTGCTTACCCTGGACTTCTTTTCTAATAATAAAAAAGAAAGACTATGAACGAATTGAAATAAAAGCTGTTGATACAACTTAATAAATGTATCATCAACCCTTGGTAACATTTTGGTTTTTTGGGTTTGGGTTTGTTTTTTTTTTTTTTTTCCCCATTTAATTCCTGCATAAGCTGAGGGAAGAGGTTGTTCAGCTGCTAAAAATATTCAATTTCATATTAAAATCAGCTAATATCCTAAAGGAGTGAAGTTAGTGTTGTAACTCCATTTTAAAATGCTGTTAAGGATGATCCAGGCAGCTACAGATCATTAAACCCTACTTATACACCTGGTGAAATTGTTTGAAATTATCTTTGTTAAAAGTCATATTATAAGAAAATGTGGAAAGTCATTATACTGATAACTGTTTTTCTCTCCTTCACAAGAGGAAAATCGTGCTTCAGTAATCTGTTACCATTCTTTGAATGCTAGCAAACTGCTTTTCTAGGATTGATCTTGTTTAATAATGTTACTCTGATGCTTAGAGTTTGCACAGTCTAACAATCATTCTTTCATAAGGAGAAAAATAAAATAAAAACAAAATTAAGAGACCTGAAGGAAAATGAAAGACAAGGAGGGCAAGTGGAAATACTGTTTTATCAAGTACCTCTGCAGTTAGACCTTTCACCCAGGATATGGCAGACTAAGGGTGCAGGAGGGATTAGCATATGCAATTTGCAAGTCCTGTGAAAATGCCCTAACTACTAAAGCAAGAAAAGATTTTCTGTTAATCTATGTCTCAGCGAGCAGTTTTGTGATTTACACAAAGCTGAACTTTCACAGGAAGTTTTGAGGGAGATTCACTTCAGAAAATCTGATTCCTCTTGGAAGAAGGTTTCTTTGGCTTAAACTTCAGGCAGAGTGATATGAAACTGAAATAATAATAAATTTGGGAAATAATAAATATAGACATAAAAAAAATAGACATCTGATGCAAAAGTAATGCAAGTATCCCACAACACCCTGGATAAAAGTGACTACTGCCACTGACATTACTCCTTATGAAAATTCAGCATTCTTCTTACCCCTCTAGGCCTCAGAATATCCATCCAAAAAGATATACTGATTCTTTTAGGAAGATAAAAATGTTACATTTGTTTAAAAGTACCTTTTCCAGATCTACTTGTGAGACAGTGATACAGCCCCATGTGACTCCTGCTAGAAAAATATGAATTTATTCTCCTGCTACAATAAATGCAATGGAAGGTTAGATGCTATTTGTTAATTTCTGCTGTTGCCAAATTACAATTTTCTATTCTTTTGCCATGACTATTATTATATTTTCAATTTAAATTAAAAATATTTTATGACATTATTTTTATAATGATAATTTTCTATTATTTTGACATCAGTTTGTCATCTGCTCCCTGTACTTAGAAACCACAGATTTGATGGTACACTGTAATCTGTCTCCGGCCAGAGCTCCTATTTTCATAAAAGAAGTTGGTGGCTGTTTTTATCCACCAGATTAAACTAGAAACACTTAGCATGTTAACTTAACAGTTATTACTTTGATTTTTTTTTCTAATTTTTGATCGGTTATGTTAAAGGTATTGCAAAAAAAATTGTTTTTTTAAGCAGAAATCAGGAGGCAGAATTAACATTCACTATTGTTAAAATCACATGAATTGCTCATCTTACCTGCATTAATAAAGGTAAAGACAAGGAGAAATATATTTCAGGGGAAGAGCCATCTTCAATGTGCCTTTTAGTCTATTTCTTCTAATTTGCATTTACCTAACATCTGTTAGTGATATTGGCTATTACATTAGAGTGTAATTCTCATTGACCAGACAAATCACTTTCAACAAATTTTAATGATATTTATTATATTAATCATACTTTTATTATTATCACCACTTAACTCAGAACTGCACTGTTAACCAATATCAGTTCTATCAATCAGTTCAAACATTCTACTTAACAAAAATATCATGCCTTTAACTTTCTTTTTGATCAGTAAAAACTAATATCAGCACTCATTCTGAAAGATTAATTACCAGCAAACACACCATTTTTCTACCTGTTTCTACACATTAACTAACAGTTCTGGGACCTAAAGCTTAACTTCCGTTCAAGGGGTAGTAACCATCCTTCATTTTGATCTTCTCCTTTTGTCCAACCAGTTCACCTTATCTAATGCAAATATTGATCTAGCACTGTCACTCAATAACAAATTTAAAGTTTTGGGGCAAAATCTTCTTTACTTTTGACTGGGTCATTTATTTTTTAAAAAACTATCTACAAAAGATACAGCGCACACAGTAGCTGAAAGGAAAGGAGAGAACTGAAAACTTTTAATGGGAATCCAAGCCTTCTACTGAGAGGTTGGACAGGTCATCTCCCTTAACAAGACAGATAGGAAGTATTCATTTCTTTTAAACTGACATTGACAAGGACAAAATGTGAAATAGTTTTATTAAAAGAAAGGACTTGAACTCCCACAAAGGGAGTCATTAAAAATAAGACTGTGATACCAGTATAGTAGTTAAATACAGTGCAATTGGCATTATAATTCATAGCAGAAGTCCACTGGCTACAGTCAGATATATCACGTCATTTCCTATACTTAAATTACAAGAGTCTTCTGGTAAGTATTATGCTTATAGTGCCTTGCCTCATTGTGCCTGACTGCTCTAATGGTATTTACAAGAAACATCTTGAAAAATCTGAAAGAGGCTTTGGATCTTATAGCTTAAATAACAGACATTTTTAATCCATCTAAAGGTTTCAAAAAAATTATTCAAAGTTTCTGTAATGGTTGGCAGCCTCACAAGTTGTGAGATATTTCTTAATCTATTTCACAGGTTTTTAGTGGTAATCCCTTTAGAAGAGAATCAGAGAAGGTCTAAGAATACTGTCCATTTGTTCCAAAGGATCTCAACCATTTCACAAAGTTGCAGCTTTTCCACTATTCCTCTATAAACATGCAAAGATTGTGATGCAAATAGTGAGATAATTTTGGGTTTTAGTTTAGGAGATAATGCAGTTCTATATCCCAGCTTCATCAGATCCAAGTGTCTCTTGGTTTTACAGGTATATTATCAAAGGCAGCAACTAGTTTAAGGACAACCTATTAATATTCTTTCCAGATAATAATTGGGTGACTTTACATTTCCTATTCTCTAAAATTTCACTGAAGCCATTTCTTTTCTGTTTCTTTCAAGTGTCTGTCTTGAATCCTGGGTAGCATTGTTATCCAACAGGACTTTCTTTAGGAAAGAACTGTTCCTTTGGGCATTCAAATACGTTTCGCCTAGAGTCACTCAAATGTCACTAAGAAATGACAAATGCTGACAAACATGTGAACTCACAGACCACAGAGATCCTCAATTACTATACTGCCATTTATCTTTACGACATTTACATGGGTTTCCTTCTAAATTTTGGGAAAAATATTTTTTCAGCCACCATGAGGGGACAATGGAACGAATATATGAAACAGAGGGCACAGACAGGAATGCATAACAGGAGTTCAGGTGGACAGAAAACTCTTCAAGGAGAAAAATCCAGATCTTTTCTTTAAAACTCACCCAAATGTTGATGGACTATTTCGAAGTCCAAATTTAAGCTAAAAATATAAGCCAATGACTGACATGGCAACTGCAAACTCTAAAATCATCCTCTTCCATAAAACCAACCCACTATTTTAGTATTTCTCTGTTTTTTTCCTATCAATGAAGATAAGATTTTACTAGTGGATTGCCTGGGGAACTACCGTAAAACAATGCGGATATCAGAGGAAAATACATTTATATTTATCTCACAGTTTGCTTTCCTTCCTTCATAGCAGCTAATACCATGGAAATTCTTCAGAGAAAGGACTCAACAGGCAGTAGAGATTTCTAGGTTGAGAAGCCTTGTATTTATGTCAAAGTGAGCTTCAAAGGATCTGAAACAGAAAACTTGCAGAATAGCTCCAAAGCCATAGTAAAACATTTTAATACATTCATATTGCAGACATACAAGTTAGCTGTTTAACTCATTTTTGGTGCTCAGTGCGCTGAAAGCTGAGCATGTGCCTACTATTACTTGCAACTCTGCTGTCCCCATCCACTAAAGAGTATAATAAAACTAAAATGAGACAGAAAGGCAGGGGAATGATGAAATCTAGAAGTCCTTTTGTAGAAGGGGATATTAGATTAGGAGTCTTTAGCTTGGAGAAAAAGTATCTGAAGGGATATGTTCTTGATGTATAAAATTATAAAAGCCATGAATAAGGAGGGTAGGGAGCAATTAAGCACTATTTTTGTTAAACAAGAACAAGGGGCACTAAATGAAATTATCATCCAGAAAATTTTCAACAAACAAAGGGAAGTGCTTTTTCACACAGTGCATAATTAAATTGTAGAACTCATTGCCACAGGATGCTGTGGAGGCCAAAGATATAAATGGATTCAAAAAGTGATTAGAAATATGAAAGGAGGTCCATCAAAGACAAAAAAAAAAAAAAAAAAAGAGATGATACTCTGTATGACTCAGAAAATGCTTCCACACTGCAGTGCCAGAGGCTATCATTTTCTATTTGCCCTGTTCATATACTCCGCTTTTCCCAGGCATCTGCTACTGATGTCTGTCAAGGAGAGGGGGAAGAAGTAATCACTTCTTCCTGAATGGGTACGTTTTTCTGGACATGCCTGCCTGGAAACACTTGGGTGGAGGAAGCAGAAAGTGCCAGGTCATCACTGATGCAAAACATGACTTCTTACCCCTCTGGAGGCCCACACCAGAGGATCTATCAGGCCTCTATCAGACGCAAGAATTTGGCATACAGTGTTGGTCTCATGCAGTATAGCTGTTCTGCTACAGCTACAGCAGCACAAGCTGAGCAGATACTACCTGCCCAGACTTTTTGGACAGATTTTCTTACCAACACTGACTGCACTCAGGGCAGTTGCAGTCACAATGTTAATATGACTGAACAGTAAAAATCTTATTCATTATGTCTGAATGATCAGCAGCCTCTGAGGATAACCAAAATTTTGCCTAAACACACAGAACTTTTCTGAAAGTTTTTTCAACACCAATGAAGAAGTGCAGGACTTAACAGAATATTTAACCACAAGTCAGTACTTTGAAGGACTTCTATTTGAACCAAAACTCATTGTAGTGCATTGGAGTCTTTCAGCCTGCTTCAGCAGAGTTTGAGTCAAACCAGCAGCACTGATGAGCATTATCACAACTTAAACAGTCATTTCATAATCAGTTAGAGCTGCTTTTGTCATCTGAAAAGAAATATATTTATTTACAGATTAGCTTTCAGTACCAGCACACCTCCTCTCTGAGTTTATTTATGTGTTTTAATATGCACCATAGAATCTAAAATAAAACCTTTTTTTTTTTTTTTTTTTTTTTAAATAAGACAGAGCAAGATTGTTTGTTCCTAAAAAAATCTTTCTGCACTTTACATTAAGTCAACCAAGGGTTGACTTAAACAAGCCAACATATCAACAAAATCTAAAACTGTTTTAGTAATTTCTTGCAATGGGCTTGGGAATTTTTATCCTGAACTGTAGTCCTTACAGGCTTGAGCAGACATATGTGGAGCTCTCTCACATGAGTGCTTTCTCCTGTCTAGCCCTTTGTTAGGACAAGTATCCCTTAGAACTCCTGACTCTTTATGTAGAAGTAATTGCATAACCGTCCTTACAAAGTGTGGCAGTGGGGCAAGGCCATCACACGATTACTGGCTGAAGACAGAGCTACCACTTTAACAGGTGTCTACTGGTTGACACAAAATTCTCCTGATTTCAAAGCAGATGACTTATGTATGAAAGAATTTCCTAACAATCTCATCTTCAGAATTATCTGTTAGTTGGCTTCTGTCTTTGTTACTGGGCTCTCAAACCAGCAAAGCAGATTTTACAAGAAATACCAGAGGAGACAGTCATAATTTGTCTCTTATGAACATAAACTAAAACCGACAGATGAGAGGTTAGATACAGGTTAATTTAATCTACTGAAATGCAAGGGAGAATGTTGTACAGCTATAGCAGCTGAGAAATGTCTGAAACAGGGTTGTTTAATTTTGGTTGTAAGGTTAAGATGTTACCAAAGATATCAGTTAAAGAAAAAGATCTGAAATTATTCAGAATTATGATTATTCCTAGTGAACCTGTGTTACTGAGTAAGTATCATTACATAAATTTAGCAATTGAAAACAAAACCATGAATTAGACTACTCTTGAAGAATGCAGATCAGGTTCATCTCTCCTCAGCTGATAGCTTTGTGCAGGTTCATTTGACATTTGCTCTCTTCCTCATAAGGCATTTTTATCTGTTAAAATAGGGATCTGTTTGAAATAAGCGAGCAGCTTCATGGGTAAGAGCTGGATTTTGACAAAGACAACCTTTGTAATCTGTACCTTACAATTTCTCCATTCCATTCCTGAGGAAGCTTCAGCACAAGTAAGCTATGCAGAATAAACTTGCAGAAGATCCTACAACATAAAAGGACTGGAAAAGTGCAAATATATATCTGCTTTGTCTAAATATTGTTTTTGTCTGAACTAGGGCTGTGAATCACTGAAATTCTTGAACACTGACAAACAACAGATAAGGTTTTTTAAAAATAATGGTCTAAAATGTATCTGTACTTTTATGTATAGGAATTTGTGTCTGTGAGTGAATAGTGTTGTTTGGTGGATTAGATGTGTATAAATACACACACAGAAGTGCAGATTCCCACAAATATAACTCTGATATTCCATGGAATAAAAACATACATAAATTTCTTCGAAAAGTTTAAGTTGTCATAAAGTTTCATAAGGGTGATTGCACTGAACACAATCCTATCCAAAGTCCTAATTTCCACACGCATATATCTGCATGGTCTTTTTGCTAAAGGGATATCTACTTGTATACTCCTAATCAAGAATACCTAAATTCTGCCTGATACTTCTAGAGCAATACAAAATAGTGTGTCGGGTTTTAGACATCAGCTTGCATGTCATTCTGCGATCATCCACATTGTTAAAATATTAGCACAGTTCCTTGTGCAGTTTTGGCCATGCCAACTAGCCCTGTCCCAGTACTTTCTGGGCTTTAGCTTTGGGTCAGGAACCACTCTCAGTGTTCAGTTTGGATGGGGCCATCCCATTTTGAAGCACAAGAGAGCTTAGTTCTTCCAAAATATTTCACCTTAGGGCCAGAAAAGAAAGCTTCGATCCATCCTGTTTGTGAATACAGACAAAGCATGTGGTTTCAGTGTATGTATCTGCAATTAATTAATAATGTTACATGATTAATTTTTATTTCTTAAAGAAATTTATGTCATAAAAATTCTGCAATATAAAAGGCAAAGGCTAAGAGCTAAAATATTGAGGTAGAGGGTAGACATATGAATTTGCAATGGTCTTTGCAACTGTGAGAGTTCAGCACAGCTGTATCAGTCACCATGCCCAGGCCATGTATCAGACCAATGACCAACTTAACTAGTAGGGATCAAGGCCCATGACTTCATCATGTGTTTTACAGAAAGGCATTGTGGAGAAAAGGGAGACAAATTTCCTATGAAGGCAGCAGTTCCTGTGGCTGAAGAAATCTGCTACTCTATTTTGTAGTAGCCAAAAGTAGGTTTAGCAATTACTTCAAAAACCCCTCTCACTGTGTCAAACAGCTTTACTGCTGGATTTGTTGCCTGGTTTTCCACAGCTATGAGAAATCCTTCTATATGACCCTTCTTTTTGACTTTAAACTGTTGGTGATCTCTGGCTTCCAGAATAAGTTAATAGACAGTCAAACTGAAGACTTTCCCCAGTCTTCAAATGAGGACATCAGCCTCCTGGTGCAAATTAAACAGGGGTCATAAAACTGTTTTTTTCCAAGCTATATACAGGCCTGTTCAGAAACAAATAAAATCAAATCTTTCAAGTATATCATTGTGTGCAGTCACTTAGCCAGGAAGATGATTTTTTTTTTTTCTGTGGGGCATCTGGTGGTGGGAGATACGGTGTGGAGAGGGAAACTTATGCGAGACACAGAACCTTCAAAATATTTTTACTGAAAAATTCTGATATTTCATAGGAAATTCTGAAGGCAGTTTCCAGTCTTTTCCTATATAGCTTGGGGGTTGGTGCTATTTTGCATTTATGGCAAATTTCTTTGCAATACCTTTACTGCTGAGCTTTATCAGAGGCATTACTGAATCTAAGATAAAGTGACTTCATATTCCTGTGTAGTACTTAAAGTTATATTGCTCATGATCTTGGGCTTTAAAATATAAATTATAAAGAGAAAGAAGAGTTAAGCTACAGCATTATTTGTCAGTATGCTTAGGCACCTTCTGGTTGGCTTTGTCATGCTTTTCTTCATTTTCTGAGTTATGCCAATAAAAACGCACTTATCATTTTGGATGTACAAAGTGAACATACAGTGAATTAAAATCTATACCAAGTAAAAAGGAAAATAAAGGAATGATTGAAAGAAATTGAAACACAGTGATAAAAACTAAACAAAATGGGAACTAACTAATATGGCTAAAGAAGAACCAGTCCTTTAAAAAATCAAGCGTTAGACATAAATTTAGGAGATATTAGCTTTTTTTGGTTTTCTACCTTGTAAGGCAGTAAGGCTGCCAACCTTCCCTTCCCACCCACTCCACCACTGGATTTAAAGGGAAGAAAGTGATACCTTATTCTTTTAGGCATTTGAAAAATCTTGTAACATACTTACGCAGAGTTTCGCCTTGGGTCCTGCATGTCTTGTGTTACAGCAAAATATAGAGCTTCTCTGAAGTAGTGATTATATTCACTATTAAACAATCTGCAAACCTGGCTAGATTGAACCATTTATTTCACCAGCATTCATGATCTGAAAAAGAAACAAGTAATCAGTTAATGAGCAGACCATTCACTTTGCAGTTTATGTGGTGGTTTGGCCATAGTCTCAGTGTATTTCATTTACAGTTGAGAACACACACACACAAAAGAACATTTTGAAAACAGAGTACACTTTTTTGTGTAGGTAGTTCCTTTTGGGATTACATATACTAGACCTTATAGTTTACATTTGATGGTTTGAAAAAGAGAAGCAGCAAGCAGAGATAGTTGAAATTACATTACTCTGACCAACAATGTCATTTAAGATTTTGAATATTCCATGCAGTAGAATTAGGAGTGGTGTCTGATTAGTCTCTAAAAGTTATTCTGTGACCAGTGTCCATTCCTCTCAGTATTCTGATGTTGGAAATTGTTTAAGCTGTTTTAATGCAGAGAGGGGTCATCAATATAGCACCCCAAAACTGAGCAAAAAATTACTAATCTGTAAGAATTTGTCCCCACAGACAGAACAGAAATTTTCTTTTCTGATTCCTGCCTCATGTAACTCCCTTGAAATTTTCAAGTGCATTTTTCAAGTCACCTTCCTTTCACTCTTCTTAAAAGCTGCCCTCTCATAAGCAGAGAAATCCCATCTCTTGGACATTTCATTTTAATGGTTACAAACACCCAAATGGGATGTCTCAAAGTTCATGGTTTGGTAATCTGTCAAAACTGAATGTGTAAAGCATATTCCCTACCTTTGACTGGACAAACCCCTTATATAAATATGAAAGCAGCATTAATGAAAGCAACTTCTTGATGACTTTCTTCACTGTAATAGTGATAAGAAGACTCTGTGCTGACTTCGACTGTTCAATGTGTCTGCTTGAAAGTCTGCTTGGAAAACTGGTATATACAGATTCTCTAACTTTCAGGACCAAAACTGTCTATAAGCCTGAAGTGACTGTGACTGTGGGCAAGCTCCCAGTTATAAAAGCTGTGAATGCAGTGAATGATAGCTACTTTTAACAGCAATGTGAAGTTACAGTTATAAAGCAGTGGTGAACACAGAAACACTCATAGTAGTCAGTGGAAGGTTTGGAACTAGACCACATGAACCTTACATTTGCAATGAAATATTTCCTCATTGCAGCTAGATTTTGTGTCTCTGAACTTGGCTAGATATATTGGCACCAAAAAAAAAATTTTCTTCAGCAAAGACCAAAACCATGTTACATTATAGTTAAACAATATAAGCTACTTCTGTTGAACATCAGCAAGCTCACAAACTCTGGTTAATCTTGTCTTATGTTTTCATGGTTGTCATAAAGTTTGCAGACTTGTTAAACTGTCCTCACAAAGCCATGAGGTAATGCAATTTTGCATTCAGAAAAGCCTGAAGGTAAGGCTCCCAAAAAGAGTATTCAGCACATCCATGAGTCATGAATTCCAGAACAACCAGAGCTTATTTTACTATTTCCTTTCTTACATATGCGTGCTAGCTGCTTTGCTCCTATTCTTGTTTTGTTTTGGCTTGGAATTTAAAAAATATTTTTGTTAGAATACTTTTATTATATATATGTTAAAAAAAGGGTACATGAGGTGATATTTAAAAGGAATCAAACAATTATGTTTTTGCTTGTCGTGGTTTAACCTGGCAGGCAG
>NW_009187357.1:0-201 GCF_000690835.1 Fulmarus glacialis
CGCCAGACCCGCCGTGTCCGGCTGCAGGCAGCGCAGCTCTGCGCTCTTGCCCCCCGCCCGGCCCCCACCTCTGCCCAGTCCGGCCCAGGCCTGCCCAGTCTGGCCCAGTCCGGCCCCTGCTCTCACCTGGTTTCTGGCAGACCTGCTGGCACTCCTTCACCGTTTTGAAGTTGTTGGGGTTCCCCCCGCAGCCGCTGTAGG
>NW_009187358.1:0-233 GCF_000690835.1 Fulmarus glacialis
TGGGACCAGACACCGACCCACGGACCCCTCCAGCCATCCCCGCACTCTGCAGCCTTCCCCCACAAGAAGTGCATTCTCCATACCACATCCCAGCCAGCAACACTGCTTGTACTGGTCTCATACTGGTCCCAGAATGGGACCCCCAACCCTCCCAGCACAGCTCGGGGGGGATTTAACTGCAAGTGCCCCCTCGCCTGCCCCTGTTCCCAGGGAGCAGAGCTCCCGAGCCCCAC
>NW_009187358.1:385-2129 GCF_000690835.1 Fulmarus glacialis
CCCGGCCCTGAAATAACCCCAGCTTTTGCCTGGACCTGCTGAAATATTTATTCTCTCCCCCCTGCCACCCCCCACACCATCCCCTCTCCAGGGATGGGGAGAAGAACTAATTGATGGCATCAACCGGTGTGGAGCCGCAGCTGCTTCGAGCACGGGGAAACAGCTGACGTCGGCAAGAGGAGAAGAGCCGGGCAGGCACCGTGGCTTCTCCCAGCTCCCACACACCCACCACAGCCTGGCTGTGGTCCCACAGTGGGATGCTCTTGTGCCACCGGCATCCCCCCGTGCTGGTACCCTGCTCCCGGCCCAGAGCATCCCCCATGCTGGTACCCTGCTCCTGTCCCAGAGCATCCCCCATGCTGGTACCCTGCTCCTGTCCCAGAGCATCCCCCATGCTGGTACCCTGCTCCTGCCCCACAGCATCCCCCATGCTGGTACCCTGCTCCTGTCCCAGAGCATCCCCCATGCTGGTACCCTGCTCCTGTCCCAGAGCATCCCCCATGCTGGTACCCTGCTCCTGTCCCAGAGCATCCCCCATGCTGGTACCCTGCTCCTGTCCCAGAGCATCCCCCATGCTGGTACCCTGCTCCTGTCCCAGAGCATCCCCCATGCTGGTACCCTGCTCCTGTCCCAGAGCATCCCCCATGCTGGTACCCTGCTCCTGTCCCAGAGCATCCCCCATGCTGGTACCCTGCTCCTGTCCCAGAGCATCCCCCATGCTGGTACCCTGCTCCTGTCCCAGAGCATCCCCCATGCTGGTACCCTGCTCCTGTCCCAGAGCATCCCCCATGCTGGTACCCTGCTCCTGTCCCAGAGCATCCCCCATGCTGTCCCAGAGCATTCCATGTGCTGGTACCCTGCTCCCGTCCCAGGGCATCCCCCGTGCTGGTACCTGCTCCAGGTCCAGAGCATCCCCCGTGCTGGTACCCTGCTCCCGTCCCAGAGCATCCCCCGTGCTGGTACCCTGCTCCCGTCCCAGAGCATCCCCCGTGCTGGTACCCTGCTCCCGTCCCAGAGCATCCCCCATGCTGGTACCCTGCTACCACCCTGCCTGTCACTCCCTGCTCCCATGGAGATGATGCTCAGCTTGGTCATGGAGTATCTGGGGGGATCCCTGTGGATCCCAGCACATCTCAAGCCCTGTCTGTGGGAGAAAAGGCTGGAAGACAAGGGAGGAGGCTGCTCTCTCTCCTGGCTGGAAACCCTTTGCTTGCCGGATTGCAGGTCGTGGGAGGGAGAAGCCCAGGGAGAGCGGGACCTGCTCTTTCCAGCCCAAAGTGAAGAGGAGCAGGGTGTGGGGTAACCCCAAAAACCGGCCCGGCTTGGCCGGCTCAAGGCACAGTCCCCAAGAATAACAGAGAAAACCCAGCCAGCTTTTCTCATCAGCCCCCCAGGACACCCCAAGAGGCAGCACCCTCCAGAGCAGCTCCTGGCCACCAGCTCCCTCCCATAGCCACGGGGAGCGAGGGGGGGCAAAGCTGGCGGAGCCCACCCCAAGAGGCAGCAACCTCCAGAGCAGCTCCTGGCCACCAGCTCCCTCCCATAGCCACGGGGAGCGAGGGGGGGCAAAGCTGGCGGAGCCCACAGCACCTTCTGACCCATCCCCAGCTGGCTTGGGCTGCAGGGGGGCCCGGGGGCTGCCGGGGACAGCTCTGTCCCCCTCCTGCTCCCAGCAGGACCCAGGCATCGCCCAGCTGTGCCGGAGGCGGGAGGGGAGGTGGGAGGCGGTGGTGGCAGCGGGGGG
>NW_009187359.1:0-5879 GCF_000690835.1 Fulmarus glacialis
GCCCCCAGCCCCCCCATCATGACGTGACCTCAAGCCCTGGCTCTGACTCCTGCATTTCCCTCTGCCCATGCAGGCATTTTGTTCAGCTGTAAGAGCGCGTGTGGCCGTGCTGCTGTGGCTGGGCATGGGGGCCGGCCCCAAGCTCAGGGGCAGGCCCACCCTGAGTCAGTTTAACTCAGCTCGGTGCAGACGCCCCGGTGCAAAGCTCAGCACAGAACAAGCTCCACCTCAATATGCACGAGAGTCAACACTTTCTCCTGCAAAAGCATTGCTTCCCGTGGCATCTCATGTGTTTTTTTCCCTTGAGTGCACAGCCAAGAGACCACCCATTCTCAAACACACGGCTCAATTTCCGAAAGCTTGAGAGATTCATTAAAAATGCTGTTTCGCTAACAGCTGAAATGCATTTTGACATGGTTTGGTTTGCTTATTCATAAAAAGCCACTCGTGGAGTTGTCAGTGCACTCTCTGTTTAAAAAGCTGACTTTCAAATTAACTGAGAGGAAGGCAGAGTTCAGCACTGCCCAAGCCTGTTTCCAAAAGAAAAAACCCAGCACAACTCTGCCACACCCCCCCGGCATGTGAGGTAAGGACAGACAATAAATTCCTTCCGTTGTCATGATATGGAGAGAATCAGGCTATGAGGGTAAAACATCAGCCCACTTCCCAGAACACCCCCCACCACACAGCTCGTCTTTGGTCAGATTTCAACCCTTCAGTCTGCTTACGATTTCCCCAAACCAAAGAGTTTTCCTCTGGAGAAAGGACTGAATCAGGCTAAGGTAATTTTCTTTGCTGAGATAAAAATGTGGAGCTGGCTCTCGGCAGCTGGGCAGACTCGCGCCTTTTCCTGCTTTGCCCTGGTGTGCTCACGGGGCAGGTTTATATTGTGACCCGGAGTTTTATCACCCTTTTTTTTGTGGTGACTGACCCTACGTTGACCATCTCATCGCATCAGCTCAAGTGCATGTAAGATTAGCTTGCTTTTTGTAGTTTTAAAACTATAAAGACGACAAGGAAACACTAGCATGCTGTACTCGGACACTGCCCACGGCCACCCCTCACCTCCATGGTGTGGATCTCTGCCGAACACAGAAGATTCAACTCATCGGCTCCTTGCACCAACTGAAGCAGGTCTGGTGTCCAGCAAACGCTTAAAGCTCCTTCTGGCTGTGGGGCAGAGGTGTCTCCTGGCTGAGGAGCTGTGCCGTACCACCGTCACACGTCAAAATAAGCTTTTTAGAGATTTTCAAGGTCAAACTTCACAGTTTGTGAACCAGTAATTAGCTGGAAGCAAAAAGCAGTCCTGGTTTTCCATCACTCTGGAGACAGTGTGGTGTCTCCCAGACCTGGGCTTAGCATCAACCACAGCGACTGGCAACAGGCTGTCGAGGTTTGATCCATCTAACCTTGCTGCATTCTTTCATTTTTAAACCTCCCATAGCCGTTTCCTTGCTGTCGTGGAAATAATGGAGCCAGCAATGGATTGCTCCCCTCTCAAGCGCAGGGTAATGAACAGCCTTCAGAAACATTTGATATTTCCATGATGTGAAGCATCAATGGCCACAGAGAAAACTGCCCATTTTTGCAGTACTTAATTTACTGTCACGAGCGAGCGATCTGTACGAGAGAGCAGGCATAACGCTGATACACTTTTATTACCCTGGCAGGAACCACATCATTGTTTTCTGTTTTCACATTTCTTAGCAACAACATTTTTTTGTTCATAGCTTTTTTCATAGGAGCTCGGCTGAAATTATTTTTATGTTGTACCCAATTTACATGCTGACTTACATCAGCCTGTCCACAAGCGAGAGCCTTGCTTTCTGCCTGAAAGCCTCCTGGCAATTACTACTGTCTTCTGCGGATCCATCACTCCTCTGGCACTGGCAGAGATGAACCTCGGTGCCTGGCGGAGGCAGCCCATCCTGGGAGCAGCTCGGGCCCTGGCAGTCCCTCCACGCTGGGTGCTGTCGCGGCCAGAGAGGGTCTGGAGCTAATAGGTATGGACTCGTGCTCCGAGCATCACTTCTGCACGGCAGCCCAGAGACCCACAGTCCTGCCCCAGCCAAGATAAAATAATCTTTAAGTACCACGAGTGTACAAGGTAGGACGAGCTGCGATGCTTTAGCATAGGCTAAGACCTATTCTGAAAATCTCTCTCAAAAAGGTCTTTTCTGCACTTCAGTGGCAGTTGAAGTCCTTTCTGTATGAGGTTGTGCTGGTTTAGTTCACACTTCTGCTGCCCATCCGCTCACCAAAACCCTTCAGGGCCGCCCTTCCCTTTGCCCTCCAGAGATGCTCTTTCAGCACCAAAACTCAACCGTGAACGTACATCCATAATCCCGACCCTCGGCTCCGCAATCAAGGGCAGTTTAGGAGAGCCCCGGGGAGAGTTTGGGGTTCAGGACACGGTGGGGTCAGTTTGTCGGCTGCCAGCATTTCCTCTGCCTGCGCTCGCCTGAGCCCCACTCACCGGGGTCCCACCGAGGTGGCGTTTCCCTGTGTGCTGCCCGCGGGGAGGTTGGCATCCCCTGCCGCTGCCTTTTAGTGCCTGAGCTGGGTGCTTATTGTCGCTGTAGGTCTATGGCCAAGCAGACGGATGGACAGACAGATGGATGGACAGGCTTACTCACAGCACAGCCCTTGCAGCCCCCAGGGAAGGGGTCCAGCCCATCCTGGTGCCACCAGCAGAGCCCCTCCAGCCCTGGGACCTGCCTGCAGATACGGAGCAAAGCAGAAAGCTCCCAAAAAGAAACCTCACCGTGGCTGTGGGACCTGCTGCAAAGTCTCGTGTCGAGAGTCCGGGATGACCTGGGGTGGCCCAACGCCATGGAGCTGTGCTCCCCTGCTCGTTTGGCTCCCGAAGAGTTAAGATGGTTTTTATAGCCCTTATCCAAGGATGACTTCACTGGGTGACTGGCTGTGCTGGGAGACGAGAGCGTGCTGCTCCTGGCAGCTTGCGTGAGGAGTCCTGGCACGGTGCACGCCCCGGGGCTTCCCCTCTGCCTGCTCAAGCCCAAGTTGTAGCAAAAAAAAAAAAATCCCCTGGTTGCAAGTTTGTGTTCGTGTGGTGGTGGGTGCAGAGTAACATCAGTGACATGTGTCAGGCAAAGGCCAATGCCTTGGTTCCCGACGAAACTCGCTGGCTGCAGCCCAAACCATGCTCCTGGAGCGAGCAAACCACCACGGCCGCTTGGCCCTTGCGACCCCCGGCAGGAGAGTGAAGGCAGGCCCACCTGCATTTGGGTGCTGCTGCTGCTCTTCCCCAACGTCAGCAACCCCCAGCGCTGGGCTGCAGCCCAGGGATGCCAAAACACCCATACCTGGCATCTACAAGTGGTCCTGACTTTTTCCCCAGCTTCTGATGGTCCCGCAGCCATTAGACATGAGATATCTGTCAGTGGCTCCCCCATATCTGGACACATCTGGGCACAACATCTGTGCCTCATCCAGCCCAGCCTCCAGCCCAGCCCAGCTGCTCCCACAGGTCCTGTCTGCCCACGTGCAACTGCAGCGTGGTTGCAGAGGAAGCCACCAGTGAGCACCCAGCAAGGATGTGCCGATCGGGAAAGAGAGAATAAATGTTATTTATATGCGAGGGAGACGGCAGATTTCAACAACAGGAAAGATAAAGTAGAAACCGGGTTAAAAAAGTCTCTTCGAGAAAGGATGAGCATAGAAGGTTCACCAACACACAGAATTACAGCAGGGATCTGAGATGGACCAGAGATCTGAGATGGGGGATGGATCAGCTCTCATCCTCCCGAGGACGGAGATTTCTGTAACACCGCAAAGATAAATACAACTGGGAACTGTATCATTAGAGGAGCCTTAAACTCCCATATATAGCCTGGAAAGAGACTGTTGCTAAGAATAGTGGAGCCCAGATATTCCATGATACGAGAGTTGACAGATTTCTTCCCAGCACTTATAGGATGTGAGGCTATTTTAAACTTACCCTGGTAAGTAGTCAGGGCGATAACTGAAGAGCTGGTCCTAGAAAATAAACATGGATCAAGAGATCCCGGGTTGGGTCCATTTCAATTAAATGCAGAATAAACACAAGGAAGGCTATTACAAAGGGTCTCCTTTCCAAAAGCACGAACAGAGATGTTAACGATAGGAACCAGCAAAACCAGCCGGGTTGCAGCACCCTGAGCTGTGAGCCCAGGTGAGGCGGGATGTGAGAGCAGAGTCAGGACGGTGTTGCGGGGCAGCCCACCCCCTGCGTCCCTCGGTCCAACAGCAGTGCCAGACCCCCGCTCTAAAACCCCACTGAAAGCGATGGAAATTTTTCTGTTGGCTGGGTTGGGCTTTGGGTGAGGCTAAGCAACGCTCATTTCGTAGCAGTATCTGCAGTGTTTTTCAGCGATACTATAGCAGAAGTAAACTACTCCCCTGTATTTTTTTGGGAATTAACGAACAGTGATGGCAGCACATCCGAGTAACCTCTTTAATGTGCAACAACCAGTACGTAAAGTAACACGCACTTCATGGTCAGGTTCCAGTTTTAAGAAGAAATGACACGGTGGATATGTTACGTTGACAAGTATATAGTGGTTTCAACATTATTTTCTTAAAAATAAAAATACATCACATCAGAATACCGCATACAAAAAGTAGAATTTGTCCTAAAATAAAATTCTATCAAATCATTTAAAAAATTACAAAAGTAAAATACATACAAACTCCAGTAAAATTGAACAGTCTTACAGGTCGAGTGTAGTTTACAAAGATGCTCTCCAACACATAAACCCCTCTTCTCTCTCCGTATGTTCATGCAGTTCAAAAAACCCCAACCGTTCGGTGCGTCACATAATCAAAAGCTGTTTTTTCCACCTGATCAAGTACTTGTTTCTAAAATGCACAGCAGAAGACATTAAACTTGGTAGAGAAAAAGAGATTTTAATCTAGTAAATACCATAGGCAGAGAAAATAAATATATCTGGAAAATACATCGTTGTCCTGGGGGGGAGCAGCAGCCGGTGGCCGCCTGCCGTGGGGACGCCCTGCGGCTCTGCCGGGCTTGCTCAGCCCAGGGGATGGGTGGGAGCAGAAAGATGGGGGCAGGCAGGAGAGGTGCAGGCAGGGGCTGGGGCGAGGGAGCCAACTCTGTTTTTGCATCGTGGCTTTGATTGCACATCCAGGGCGTCTGGAGAGAGCTGGATACAGCCTGGAGGCACCGCACCCCCCTGACCGCCCCGGGCAGACCGGCTCTATGAGCACCCTTTCCCTAAACATAACCATTTCCTACCAGTTTGTTAATGTAACCTGTCCTGCCAGAGGGATTTTCTATCTATACGGTACATACCGTCTAAGCCTCATGGATTACGCTGGCCGGGCACAGAAAACTGGGGTCTGCGTTCCCCACAGAAGTCTCAAGGCTGAGGACGCGCAGCCCATTAAACAGGGCACTTCCCAGGCCCTGCTCCAGCCCCTGTCCCTCACAGGATCCCAAAGCACCTCCCAGCGTGTCCCTGCCTGGGGAGCTACGTGGGGTGTCCCCTCCCCTTTTACAGGTGGGGAGAGCGAGGCACCCCCACACAGGCACCCTTCCCCGAGCAGCTCTGTAACGGGGCAAGGGCAGCGCCCAGCCACCCGTCCCAGCGTCACACAAACCTGCACATCCCCTCTGCAAAGGAACACGTGGGGCTTGGGGCTTTTTTGGCTTTTATGAACAGGTGGACTAAGACTGGAGAAGTGGCCTGAGCCTAAAGGGAAAAGTTCCCCATAAAGAAAAAAAGGATTTGCTCATGGTATTTTCTTCACGTAGCGATACAAAGTGAGCGCAGCGAGTCTAACAAACGGAGAAATCGCACGGGGGAAGCTAGCGGGGAGAGAGACCGTGGAAGGAAAAGCTGTTACTGCAGAGACCA
>NW_009187359.1:5896-6218 GCF_000690835.1 Fulmarus glacialis
GCACCTTGGAAACCAGCCCCTCTACGCCGCGTGCCACAGCCATAGCGGTTCCTGCGCCACAAATCATGTCACAAACATAAAACGAAGGTCACAACCTCATCCTGGAGGAAGTAAAAAATGAGACTCTGCTAAAACGGGGCTGCAGGAGACATCCCTCCTGCGCAAATAACCCACCGAGGTCACGCCTTTGGGCACCCTGGCTGCAGCGCTTCCCTTCCTTCCCCTCTGCGCCGGTCGCTGCCCCCCAGCCGGGGCGCGGAGCTTGCCGCAGCGCTGCTGGGGTTGGACAGCGGCAGGAGGAGCGCCGGGGCTGCGGGAGCGG
>NW_009187360.1:0-813 GCF_000690835.1 Fulmarus glacialis
CCGGGAGCGACCCGTTAGGAAGGACACCTAATTACATCACCCCCTGAAGGTGACATACAACGGCTTCCCAAAAGTATCCTGAGTCAGTCACTGAGGGTGGGTATTCCCAGGTGCGCAGGGAACCTGCTCGCTCCCCAAAAGCCACCCTCTCCCGCACCCTCTGCCCTCCCACCCTGGCTTGTTCCTGACTCCAGGGTGTCAGGATTCACGCTCACCCCCATCACCCGTTGCGTGGCCCTGCTGCACTTCTCCGCTGCAGAGGTGCAGGGTCAGTCGCCAACTTGCAGCAATATGAAATGACACCCAAAACACAGGGCAGTGGCAAACCAGGCTCCCCCCAACCCCAAATTGGCTGGTGACCCCCGGACATGCAGAGCCCAGCAAAGCAACCCAGCGGCTGCTCCCGCCGAGAGGGGTTCAAGCGAGCAAAACCCTCCCAGAGCTACGGGGCCCCGCGGCACCGCTCCCTCAGGGGAATTATCTTTCTTTTAAATTATCCTTTTCAGCACAGCAGGATTCAGAGTCTCGAACAGGGGGCAAACCTCACCCTGCTCTGGTCTTCCGCAAACCAGGAGACATCGACGCGTGGGGATTATTCCTCCGCCACCCTCCCCGCACTCCAGAGGTCAATAGAGTATAAGACCCAGGATTTGCATGGGCCTCTTTTCAAATACTTAAAAGCTACTGTTCGCATCACAGGGAGGTCAGCGGCTCTTTAAATCATTACTCGCTGGGATTACTTCCCTTACAGGCTCCTCTGTAGTTTTTAATTCATTTGAGCTGCTATTTAGCAGCAGAGCCACTCGTTTCGAC
>NW_009187360.1:825-1177 GCF_000690835.1 Fulmarus glacialis
CAGAGGCTTATAGGAAGCTTTCTATTAAAAATTCATCGCAAACTCTGCCTCAGACCTCTCAGGAGCACGGCGCTCAGTAGGGCCATGCGGGTGTCTGGATCTATTTTGTAGTTAAGGGAAGGGGATCTGAGAGCAGCATGCAGGGAGGGAGCGTGCTATTCATTCATAAATCAAACAACAGATGCTGGGTCCAATGGGGTGCACGATGGTGACAATTTTTAACCCCTGAGTGTCACCGCTGAAACGGGCTCCCACGGGGCAATTACGGGCACTGCAGGCAGAGGTTCCTGCGGGAGGAAGCTGCGGGGCTCAGGGGAAGAAATAAGGGGAAATTGGGGGGGGAGAAAAGGCA
>NW_009187360.1:1203-4085 GCF_000690835.1 Fulmarus glacialis
GGAAGCCTGCCGTTGGGCGAGGGACCAGCTGCGAGACCGGCCTGTTGACGACTCCAGCAGGGCTGCACCGGGCTCTGCGCGGCCGCCGCTGCGCCCCGGGGTTGGGCGATACCCGCAGTGGGGGAAACCCTTCTCAGCACCCGCGTCCAGGGCCAGGGCTGCAGCCTGACATCAAATCCTGAGCCGGGACATCCATTAACCCCATGGGAGCCACGGCTGCCCAAATTCACCTTGCTGTCTGCGTACGCAGCCCTGCCGCCTGGCGTCCAGGATCCTTGCTTGGGGCAGCAAGAGGAGGAGGAGGAGGAGGAAGACTTTAGCAAGAGTTTCAGATTCTGGCATGAAATGCTGTCACCTGGGAAAATCAACATGAGATTCCCACCCGGTTGCCTGCGACCAGGTTTCATTCACCATCATTTGAAGAACTAGAAACGGCCACCACCGGCGAAGTGGTTGCTGACTCTCCCTGCAGCTTTGGGGCTTGCCTGTCCTCCCAGTTCTCCCCATTTTATACTAGTGCATTTCATTACCAGTCCTCATTTCAATCAGCATCCCCAGGGGGACATTCCACACGTGTGTGCACCCACACGCGCACCCTCGGCCACTCGGGGACCAGAGCGCTGAGCCCCAACCGCACGCACCGGGGTGAATCAGGAGCGATGCCGCTGCCCTCGGGGGATTTATCGTCTCCCTAAGCACACGAGGGGAGCCAGGACCCACCGCTCCCCCGGCACCCGCCTTTGCCGGGCGCCCTGCACTCCGGGTGTAGCACAAATACTCGAGCGTGTGCAGCGCCGACGGGCTGAGACGGGGTTTTCAAAAGCTGCAAAGTGACTTAGGGGCACGAGTGCGATTGACGTGAATCCCTGCGGTTCTGAAGTCACGAAAGTGCCATTCTTCATTGTTCGGGGCCGCGATTCTCCTCTCCCCACAACGGCCCGACAATGAGGAGCATGTTCAGGGCTCACATCCTCTGTGCTATTGATAGCACGGCCGAGCTTTTTGGAGCGTGGGTCCCATCTGCCACTTCCACTCCTTTTTAAAAGATCCTAATGACTGTCAGATCCTTTTAGTTCTTAATTAATTTCAGAGTTCAACTGCAAATAGGAAACAAGGCAGCTTTTGCCCTTACGCATATGAATATTACTGTTCCATTTAATGTGGTTACTGGTGGAATGCTGTTATTCATTCCTGCCTGCAATAAAAGCCACATGTTTTTAAAACTTTGCACTTGAAAAAACTTTTAGGAAAGAAATCAAGTATGTTTTGTATGCATGGCATGAGATAAAAACTAGTCATAAATATTCAAAGAACAGTTAGAGCTTTATGCTTGATTTAAACAAGTGAACAGAGAAGTACGACGGTTGAAGTAAGTGGAGAATGAAAGCCCAATGCTCCTTTAAGAATGTGCTTATGCAGAGAAAAGGAACTATTCATGCAAAGGTTATGGAGCACCTAAGGACATCCCATCTCCTCCAAAAATGCCCGAAGGTGGATAGCGCAACTGGAAACGTTGGGCTTTGTTCAGAGCTATTCAAGTTCATGGGAGTTTCTCTCTCTTCGGGGGTTTCGGAGGAGTTTTAGGGGGGTGCGATGCCTCGTGCCTATGGGGAATGAGGACTCTTCTTGCATGGAGACATCTCCAATGTGTCCGTTCCCCACTTCAGAAGGCGGACGGTTGAAGTCATGGTGAGCGTTTCGTGGGGCTCCTGGCACCCCTGGACAGACCTTCCCCGGAGCCCCCAGAGCCCGGCACAGCCGAAACCACGAGGGAAGGGACTGAGCGCCGGGGCCCCGGGCAGTGCCCGTCCCACGGCCGTGCCGCCGGGGCCCAGGGCGGTGCTGAGTCCTTCAAAACCCAAAACGCGACAGGGGGAGAAACAAAAAAAAATTCCAAAGGAAAGAAAAAGGGGAAACGTCTGGATGGTGGAAAGAGGAACCGAAAGGCACATGACGACGAGGAAAGTACAACGGGGTGGACGCAGAAAAACACGATATGATTTCTAATTGCAAGGAGAGGCGCGCGGAGGAGTTGCTATCACGGAAGGGCTCCTGGGCAGAGAGCCGAGGGTCAGGGTGCAGGGAAATCCTCCTGCACGTGCTGAGCAAAGCACTCTTGCAACACGAAAAGGCTGCAGAAAGCCCTTTCTTGCCTCAGAAAATAGCTGTGCGTTGGCAAAATTGCCCCATCGCTCGTCCCCATCCCTGGTGGGGTGGGAAAATCGACCTCCTGTCCCCGTACGGCGGCTGGATGTGCAATGGGGTTTCCTAAAGAGCGTTTTTCGTTGTTGTTCCCTACAGCCTGGCCCAAAATGTTGGGGTGATGCTGGGTATCAAACAGGAGCTCCCGTGCTACACTGAGGTTTGCAGGGCGCCTGCAGGGACCCTTGGGGAAGGGTCTTGCATCCACACAGCGAAAGAGCAGCCGGGGTAGGTGCTGGAGCGCTGGCGGGGTGAAGTGAGGCTGTGCTGGGCTCCGGCTGCCGAGCCATCCCTTTGGGGAAGTCAAACGTGAAGAGAGAGAAAATGAACCTTGGGAATCGCTCACGTTCCCGCACGCTCGCCTACTTCCCCGCGAAGGGCACCCGGCTGTTAGCAAGCCTCGGCCAAAGGTTTCGCTGCTTCAGGGCTGTGATATCGGCAAATACCCCTTGGATGCGGGGACAGAAACGGGTGCTCACCCCCTGCCAGGAGGGCAGGAGGGGGCTGGCAGCTGCCTGCGACGGGCGCTGGCGTCAGACAGGGAACTCCAGTTTCCCTTTTGGTTCAGGTCTGATAGAGCATCTTAGGGTCACGTCTCAGCAAAAGCAGCTTTACAGGCAAGTGCAAACACCCTATATCCATTTAACTTCCCCGTGGGATATCAGCATCGCAAAGGGAAC
>NW_009187360.1:4116-6101 GCF_000690835.1 Fulmarus glacialis
AAGGGCACCCCACTGATTCGAGAGCCCCAAACACCCCTTTAACCAGGCAGCCCACGGATGTGCTTCCCACGGTGGCCTCCTGCATCGTTTGCATCTTGCTCCGAAGAGGATGACGGGGTCGTGCCACCTCACGCTGGCTGACCACAGGGCAGCGGAGATGCCTCGCGGCAGCTTTGCTAAATTTCCAAAGCCCTTCCTGGAATATCCTCTTGCTGGAGGTGGAGACTTTCCCACCCCAAACCTCAGCCTGCAACTCCTCGCCAGGAGAGCCACCGGCATGTCGTGGTGGCCGGCGGTGACACCGGCACGGGCATCTCCTGCCCTCCTGCCTGAGTCCCAATGCTTTCCCCATCTTCCCCCCGCGGTGGTTCTGGGCTGAGCCCTGACGGAGGCGGGTTGGGAGGGAGGCAGATCACAGGAGATGCTTTATAAACGCGTGGTTTATAAATGTGCCTAATCCACCAGCTTTCATCCACGCAAGGGTTTTCCCCACCTGTCTGCAGGCAGATGAGCTTTGCAGAGCAGTGCCAGCGCAGGGTGGCTGATAGTTATTCTCCAGTAAGAGAACGGTTTGGAAAAGCCCCCAAAACTGATATTTAAAGGCAGAGGTCAGGGACGGGAAGAACAGGACCGACTGCAGCAACGGAGCCCAACGAAGCTGCAAGGTCTGCACCAAGCAGCATCGCATACAGCTGGAGAAAAGCAAAAGGGAGGCTGGCAGCGCGTTTCTCCAGCCCATTGCAATGCTGCTTGGTGAATGAGCAAACAGCCGGCAGCGCACAGGTCGCCTGCAGGCAGCTGCCTGCTCAGCCCCGCGGGCAGATCCTGCACCTCTGCCTTCAGTCGTCACCCCAGCTCCACCTCACTCGGGTTGCTCCTCAAGCAGCTTGCCCATGAAATCCCCGGCACACGCAGCTCATTGACTCGACCTTATAGCTCAAGGCAGAAGATACAGTTGAGGTTCGGGCTGGCTGGCAGCCCTTTTGCAATGCCAGTGCCGTGATTGCACCCCAAACGTTTCTGTCAATACAGCGCATTGGCCGTTTTCTACAAAAAATAAGGTCCTGGGCAAGGACCAGCTCTTCCCGTGCGAGGTGTTTATCATCTCTATGTGATCAACCCCTGATTTCTGCCATCTCTGCCCGACTTCGTGGCAACCTGCAGGAGAAACAGTGAAGATCCTCCAGCAGCGACACGGAGCAACCTCAAACTCTGCCGTCAACGACTCGCCTACCGCAAAGTAATTCTGAGAAAACTGCCCTCTGATTCCAGTTGCAAATTGTCCTGCAGGCCTGCACCATTTTTTCCAGCTTCGTTTGCCTTTTGCAATTATTCACTACTTTCACTTCTATGAATAACTCCGGGTGATGCTATTTGGCAGCAGGGCTGCGGTCGGGCCACTTTGACTAGGTGGGCTCCAGGTTGTGTTGCTTCTGCTCCTTCCTAGGATTATTTTTGACGGTGCAAACATTTGCTTTCATATTTGCCCTTCTGCAAAGACTCTTATCGGTGCGAGTTTGCCCAACATCCCTGACCGGTAAGTTCAGTAGTTGTAGAGTAGTTCCAGAAAACAAGCCCCCGAGAGGGTTCAGCCCTGAATTCACCCAGCCCTTAGGCATCCCTTAGGCACAGAACAAAGCCCCGACTCAGAAGAATTAGTCACAGGCTAAAAACGACGCAGAAGGTACTTTTCTGGTTTCTGGCTATGAACTCAGACAAATCAAACGCGACGTTATTTAGGAACCGCTGTTAAGTCACTGGTTGCTCCTCATCCATCTCCAGCAGCCTGGAAAGGGAACCGTGTCTGGTCGCCTCCATCAAACCCCCGGCCCTGCATTCATCAGCATAAGCTCTTTTTTTTTTTTGCAGAAGTTTCTTATAAAAGTTCGTATGCAAGCAGGAGGTGCCTGTCTGCCCGGGTCAGCTGGCTGACACCACGAGCGGGCTCCTCGCCCCAGCCCAGACAGCAGCCCGGGAAGTTGGAG
>NW_009187360.1:6126-9469 GCF_000690835.1 Fulmarus glacialis
AAATGGAGAACTTGCCCAGACAAAACGGTAGCGGCTTTTGGTCTCACACGAGCAGGCAGCTCTGTGGGGAGGGAGGGGATCTTATCTGCAAAATGCAACCTCAACCGTGTCCTGGGGTCTGAGCCGCTCCGCGCCTGCCTGACCCTCCCAAACTGGTGGTTTTCGAGAATGTTTTTACATTTTCTCCTCCAAGCGAGTGGCTGGCCCTCGCTGGCAGGAAGCGCGGGCTCTGGGAGAAGGCATTGGCGGGGGAAGCAAGATGTCTGGATTCAATCCGCAGCTCCGCCGCAGCCTTCCCCAAGGACCCCGGACGCGCTGCGCGGTGGCTCCCCGGCAAGTGCTTCGGTTCCCCTGTCTCCAACCCCTTGGCCACGGCAAACCCCCCACCCCAGACCCTGCCGTGCAACACGGTCCCAGCACCACGTGCGCATCCCACCTCCAGCAGCGAGGAGCCCCCGATTTCAACCAGCCCCCCCAGACGTGACGTTAACCCGAGGAAAGCCCCGCGAGCCCCGGCAAACTCGCCTTCGCATTCTTGGCATTTCAAGACGCAACAGGGACGAGCCCATCCTGCTGCCAGCGAACGCTCCCCGCTTCCCTTGACGTCAGTGGGATTCAAATGGGTTGGATTCTGGCAGGATCGGGGTCTTTTCATCTCCCAGCGGTGAGGGTCGGCTTTGCTCGCCCGCTGAACGGCGGCAGTGGAACCACAGAGGTGGTCGGGGATGGGAGATGGGATGGCTCCGGAGAAAGTTTGGGGAGACAAACTGTGATTTCCCCATCTCGGGACCGTATCCCAACGTCCCAGCTCTTGTTGGATGTGGTGAGGGTATCTCACCTCCTCCAAAATGGAGTGGGATGGTGAGACCGACCGCCCGAGCAATGATTCTGCAGGGCATTGGGTTAAATGGTGGCTGCTGGCTGTCGAGGTAGAAAGAGGTTTGAAATGACTAAAAGATGCCACCTTAAGGGCTTGGCTAATCCTCCTACACCAAAGCCATGTTGACTCAAGCCTTGGAACAGGCTGCCCAGGGAAGTGGTGGAGTCCCCATCCCTGGAGGTATTTAAAAGACGTGTAGATGAGGCGCTTGGGGACATGGTTTAGTGGGCATGGTGGGGTTGGGTGGACGGCTGGACTCAATGATCTTAGAGGTCTTTTCCAACCTTAATGATTCTGTGATTCTATGACTTTCCAGGCTGCACAGGGGGAATCCCAGTTTAACCCCTCCTACAAAGGACGTCCAGCTCTCGGTACAGCCAGGATGGAGGTGCTGGGAGCCGGCATCGTAGGTGACATGCTTGTCCCACCACAGCCCCAAAACTCTGACTTTGTGGGTCCCAATCCCTCACAGATTCGACTTTTTTTGCGGACTCCCTTCATCACCATTAACCAACCCCCTTTTGTCTTCCAACCAGCCAGATCCAACCACAGCATGTAGAGCCGCATTTCTCAAGGATAACGTCCCCTCCGGCCAGGGCTACCTGGGCAAAACAAACCCTGGAGGATGCATGGGCACGTATTTCTAGTAAATATGAGCAACGTTTTTGCATTTTAATAATATCCTATACTGCTGTCTCAGAGTAAACCAAGATGAACGCTGGCATCACAGCAGGAACAAGCCCCTGCAAACGGGAGAAAAATGTGTGTTGGTGGTGCCAGCTAGCACAGTTTGGGCTTGAAAGAGTTAACCAAAGCGGGGGCTGATCAGGAACTATCTCATTTGCATCTATTATCCCACTGACCTCCATCTGAGGGAGGAAGGCGATGGATGGAGGACTCGGGACTGAACCGCCCAGCTCTGGCTCTCAGCAACACCCCGAGGTGTCACCAGCACCCGCTCCACCACGAAACATCTCCATAATCCCAACCCAAACTCAGCCCTTCCTACAACAGACCAAAAGTCCCCAAAGCCATAAGAGAAAGCAAGCGGTGATGGATTTCAGCAGCCCCCGGGCTCGTGATCGCAGGGCTGCCACGCCTGGGGAAAGCAGAGCCAACAGGGAGCAGAAACGTGATATTTTGGGAAAAACCAAGTGAAGTGAAGCTCTGGGCCCAGCTCGAGGCGCAAAAGCAAACGTACGGCACTAACATGGAGTAAATTCGGGTCTGAAAGGCTTTGCCACGTAGAGGTCCCCATTAGCTGCAGAGGTAAGGGAGGTTTAAAACACGTGGGTGGGATCCAACCCCCGTGGGAACGGGGCCGAGGTGCGGGTGGGTGTCCCACCACCCCGCTCAAGGACAAGGAGTCGGGGCGGGGGCTGCTCCTCCCCGCCTGGCAGTTTTGCTGAGTTTTATGGAAAAAAAATGGTAGGCTCGCTCATTCGGCGAGATTTTCCAAACCAAGCCAGGGCTAATAAAAAAAGGTGTTTAATTACAGGGTTCAAGGTAATTGGGCACAAAAATGGCCAGTAAAATGCAGCGCGGTGCAAAGGAGCTGCAGAACAAGGGCTTAATTTTGGAACAGCACATCTGATTTAGTCTTTACGTTCTCTGGCCAGCACTTTCTCTCTCCTAATGAGGGAAAACGGCACAGCCTTTCGCAAATCCCGGCTAAGCACTTTATTCCTGACTTCAAGTCACTGAAATCACGGCACCGTGCTCTGTCCTTAAATTGTCTCCGTGCATATGCTTCCAGTTTAAAGGGAAACGGCGCAGCCCCTGTCTGGCATTTAACGTCTGCCAGGCTGTGAAGAAACAGCCTCCCCGGTTCTCCGTGCACCCCGTCGCTGCGTGGCCCCGCTCCCAGCTCGAGCGTCTTCTTGCCGCTCGCTTGCACCCGCCATCGCTGAGCGTGGGATGCAGGGAGCAATATTCCTTTAAATATTTTGTAAGCAATACGAACAGGAATGGAAATAGGCAATTTTCGCGGGAGTTTTTAGTATTTGTAATTGAGTGTAGCTTCCTCCCCGGCTTTTTGGCTTCTCACTGGGAGAGAAATCGAGCTACAGCTGGGGATATTCCTGTAGCAGCCCCGCTAGCGGCAGCGGCTGGACGGGAGGCGTGCGCGGGCTGCGTTGCTGGTTAGGAAACGTGCCGCTCCCGGGAATAACCCACGTGCTCGCTCCAGAGATCAGAAAGCAACCGCTCCAGTCACTTGCTGAGGTTTTCCTCCAAGAAAACTCCCCTCCAGCTGCAAGAGAAGCACTATTTAACCAACACCCATCTGAAGGACACACGGACCCCATGCTGTCGGCTCCGTCCTGGGATGCTGGTGCCGCACCCGGAGCCATGCGGGAAACCTCCTGCAAAGCCCCGACCGAGGTTCGTTAACACAATGAGTATCTTTTAACGACCAGCTCGCCCTGTCCCGCAATCACCGGCACTGGCGCGCTCTCCATCGGC
>NW_009187361.1:0-2853 GCF_000690835.1 Fulmarus glacialis
GGTCTAACGACCGAGTGCTTTTACCCTGAGTCACTGCTCCAGCTCACGCTTCAGAGTTAACTAGAAACGGGGCGATTCGCTGCACCATGTCCTTTGGCCACTTGGGCTGGATCTGAGATCAGTTCCCGGAGGATGAGAGACTGCAAGTTTCTCCTCCGTTGAGAAGACCAGAATTAAGTGAGCAGAAAGGCTCTTCCCTGACCTTACTCAATACCACTCCACAGGTCTGCGGCTGACGCCTCTGAATGGGAAGCATAAAATTATTTGTGTCCTAGTTATTTAGCCAGCGGGAGATAACTCCAGTTCCCAGAGTCCCTAGCGCTGCTCAACAGACCTGCTCTGTAAATAACATGCAGCCTTTAAGCTGCCGCCAGTGGATGAAATAAAATGGGAGCCGATTCATATTATAACTGATCCTCTCCCTCCTAAAGCACCTGCGCCAACATTAAGCTTCTTACACAGCACAGACAAAACCCCGTATTTACATATCCCACGCTGCTGGGCTCAGCCTCATTTGCCAGGGTAAATGCTGGTATTTTCCTGATGCAACCGGGCAGCTGTTTCACCTGCAACACCCCTGCTCCCAGTTCTTGCCCCCCTCCCACAAGCCCCACGCCGTGCCCCAGCAAAGCGCCCGTGCAGGAGCAGCACTCCTGCTCCCAGCACGGCTCCTGCACCGGACCTGTGCACGCACGGCGACACAGAAAGGGGAACGGGGCAGGTGCTACCAGCGTGCTCGATAACCAAATTTCTGCCTGGGATTTTCCTGTTGGTTATTTGTCATTTTCCTCGTTTTGTCAATAATATGACCTCAATGATAAGAGGAGTTACTATCATCAACACGGGTGGGATTGCAGGGCAAGTGACAGGGCAAGCGACGCGGCATCGTTGGTGCTCGTAAAGCTCAGCTTCACGGGGCCTGGCAGGAACTCCTGGGGGATGCTGAGAAACTGGAGCAAGGAGGTGAAAGGAAAGCGGATGATATTTGTTTCCATAGCAGAATACAGTAGATGTAGGTTTTAATTTTTATTTAAAGGTAACATTTGTACACAGTTTTCTGCACAACTATTTACTGGAAACTACCAATACTGAGAAGGATGAAAAAAAGCTGAATGAGAGGAGGCAGAGCTTAAGTCTGGAGCAAAACGAGAATCTGGGAATGAAGAGAAGTATGAACTTATTTATCCTTAAACCCAGATTTCATCTCAGTAACCTCACACCTCAAGCCCAGTCAAAACCTAAACACTTCAAATAAAACCCCAGAAGCAGTAATTTCAGCAGAGCAGTTCACATGCTGAGTCCTGGTCAGGCCACACTCAGAGCCCAGACTTCTGGGTGAAGCAAGACCAGCAGAGCCTGACACACACACGGCATTTACAGCCGGAGGAGGAGGAGGAGGAGGAGAAACTCCTCCCTCGCACAGCACGCACTTGCGAGATCACTGCATTACTTGGTCCTTCCACAGCTTACTGCAGAAAGCCTTAAAAATGCACAGTACTTACAGAAGAGAATCTTACAAAGCATCCCCCCCATTGCTCGGCCGAGTCGGCTTTATGCGGCCGCAGCACTTCCCGGGAAGTACTGCAGCCACCGAGAAATAAAGTGGATCCCATCAGCTGCCAGAGTGCCAATACACAGATTTGATTCCGGTGATAACAGCCCACGGCAACCTCCTGCCACATGAAATACTGCCGCGGCTTGAAGACATCAGGCATAAGGGGCAGCATCCTTAAAGGAAGGAAAGTGAACCAAACACGCTACCTTTTTCCCCGTTTGTTTCTCCACCATGTCGTTGCTGAGAGAGAAATCTTCTGGCTGTGGTGTTTTAGAACACCCACCCTTGGGCATCGTTCTGCCTTCCTTACTTGATCTTCATTTATGCTGCCATCGCCTCATCATCAACCGTCTGTTTAGAGAGAGGAAAGGAGAAGTTAGACATCTCAAAAGGATCTTTCCACTGGGGAAAAAAAGGCAAGAAACTTCACACGGGGGTAAACCCCCACTGAACTCTTCAACGGCAGCACCAGGATGGCAGAGCACCTCCAAATGCCACGCACCGCAAACCAGAGCGGGCAAAACCGCTGCTGGCTCCTGCCACCTTCCGCACGGGAAGCAAGCTGGGACCTGCAGCTGCAAACACGACTTGTTTCATGCGCAACGGAGAGCCTAAAATGGATCATGCCCAAACAGAGAGCAATATCCCTCCTGTTCTTCATCTACAGCATCACTCCAAGCCTACATAAAGCTTCTTGCAGCTACAGCTCTGTCCAGAGTGGAGGGACATGGGGATGGACCCTCCGGGTACGTGTCTGGGGCAGGGACAGCCCTGCTCCCCCCGTTTGTCACGCTGAATTGCCAGACACTCGCAGGACCAACACGCACAGCACTAAATTACAAAACCTACTTACAAAACGCACTTTTTGAGCGCGTCGCCGTTATGAGACAACACCAGAAACCACCAAGAGGGCACAGCATTCCTGGAGCGGTTTGCCACAGGCTCCTCACCCCGGCACCGGCGCTGCCACCGCGCCTTGGCCTAGGTAAGACAATTTGGAGAATAACAAAGCGCTCCCTGCTCCTGCCATGTGTTGCCTGGTTACAGGGCTGAAAAGACAACTGACATCTGAAATACAGCAAAGCACGAGCTGCAACAGAGATCAGAAATACCGGCTGAAGCCAAGGCAGGCAAGGCCTTTTTAGGTGAACAAAAATATCTCCTCTCCCGAGACCAGAGGCTAAAAAGCATCCGTGCAACAGTATATCTCCAAGAAGTGACCCACATCAATCCCTACAGCAAAGGTCTCGTTGTACTTACGCTGAAACGGCATAAACAGGCACCATTTGAAAACTCTT
>NW_009187361.1:2897-3372 GCF_000690835.1 Fulmarus glacialis
CACATGGCACCCATTAACTTCTTATAATAGTGGCTGGGTTTCTGCAGAGCTACAATTGCAGGAAATTGTCCAGGAACAAAGTCATGCAGCGCTCCATCACAAGATGGGAATTCTGTGGGCGGGGAGAGAGAAAGAAAACAGAGGGGAGGAGAGGAGCCAAACTCGCCCGCCCGCTCGGGGCTGGGGGACGAAGCAGCGTGGACCTTGAACCGCGTCCCAGGCAGCACCAGGAGAGCCCAGCACCACCTCGCCGGGCGCTGGGTCCCCGCTCCTGCGGCGGCCGGGGCAGGACAGGGGGCTAAAGGCTGGAGAACACTAAAATAGCGTGGTGCTTTCATCAGCCTTGTATTTTAGAAGTTCCCTGGAAATCCCTTCGTAATTTAAATGTTTCATTTACGCTTCAGAGGCTTTAGGGGCCCTTTGGGTTGGTTTGTGGGTTGTTTTTTTTTTTTTTTTTAAAAGGGGTTCAAAGGCC
>NW_009187361.1:3383-5323 GCF_000690835.1 Fulmarus glacialis
CAGCACAAATTCCCAGACCAAAGCACCAGGCACAGACAGTGCTAAGACATCCCGGCGCTGGCATTTTCAGCAGAAGACTGCGCTTTCCAAGGCTGCTAATCCTCTGCTCTAACTCCTTCATCTGGGCTACGGGAGGACAGTCACCCGTGTTTAGGAACGGAGGCTTCAGGGACTGAGGCCTCTTTGTGTCCCCCTGCTTGATGCGGGCACAAGCTGCCGTGCTGAGTTTTGTGACCCACAGCCAGGAGCTCCCAGCCCTTTCCTTTTGGATGTGAGAGCAGGAAAGGATCCGAACTGGAAAAGACATGAGCAGGCTGATCAGCCCTCCTCACCGCTGCAGCTGGGAAGCAAAAATGGGGGAAAGTGCAGAAAATTCAGTATACCAACCCAGCAGGTCCATAAAGAGAAAATGGAAAAAGAAATTCTTCCGTTAGAGCGAGGGAACGACTGCAGAAATCTGCATCTCCAAATTTCTGCTCTTCATCATTTGAAGGACCTGCAGCCCAGCACAAGTGCCAAAGTTCAAGCACCGCAAGGGCTGACTGAAAACAGCACCTTAAAAAGGCAGCTCAGCCGTCCTCGGGCGCGCTCGGCGCCGGCAAAGAGAGAGGCTGGAGCTCGCAAAACCTGAAGCCAAGAGCCAGCAGCCCTGGCCTCAGTGCTCCCGCACACCCAGCCAGGGGTTCACCGGCTAACAAGATGTCACGTTTCACAGCAGCGTGGCTCTCCTGGCGCTGGTGATGCTCCACCGAAGGCATTGCTCCGGAGCCCAAGGTGTCCCCTCCATGTTGCGCATCAACAGGGTCCCAGGCGCTGCAACTGCTTCCTCTAGAATTAGCTTCAGCCATTTACAGCCTCAAGAACCTCGCTCTGTCAGCCATCATTAACCAGTTTGTAAAGTTTAAGAATTTTTTCCCCTCGGTTTCACCTACCGGTGCTCATTAAGCTGCAGATAAAGGAGAAATGAGCAAGTGCCTGGGAGGAGGCAGGAGCCTGCAGGACCACTGGGTCGGTGTGGAGGACAGAGTCGGCCACCTGAACAGATTCACTTCAATATTCACTGCAAACCTAAGAAGTGGAAATTCAGATGACGTGCCGGGCAATGGAAATTCATTTGGACTTTGCAAAGGATATTAAAACCAAGCAGCTTCACTTATGCCGGTCATGAGCGCAGGGACCGCACGGCTGGGACCAGGGCACGCTCTGCTTCCGACCATGAACAGCCAAAAATTAAAAACACGTCGTTTCCAGTGCCTCGCTAAAACTGTTCCATGGCCTGCACGCTGTCAATTTATTCTCGAAAAAATTCTGCCCACTCCCGATGTCTTTGCGGCTGTTTGTAACCGGGGTAGGTACCTATTCACGTGGAGCTTCGAAAACCTGTTTAACTGAGAAAAGGCCAGACGGATGCCAGATTAATTCTGCACCCCTTCTGTTCATCTAGCTGACTCATTACACTTGGAAAGCTGGCTGCCTCTCCATGTAAACAGAGCACTGGCCTGTTTAACAGCTTGGAGGGAGTATTACATTTGCACAACAATTACCAACAACGCTCACAGTCTTCGTTTCATTTTTAAACACGTTTAATAAGAGTCAGAGGGGAGGTACAAATTCCCAGTTTGGAAGAGCTATCTATCCCCAGCTCGTGGGAGCGACGGCGGAGCATTTCAAAGTCGCACATCTAGGGCCTGCAGAATTACAATTTGGCTTCAATCCCTCCTAACCTGGGAGCTGGACAAACCACCCCCTTTCCACGACACCCCTCTCAACCTCACCTCCCTACCAGGAGACAAGCATCACCCTTCCTATTTTGTAAACAATTAACTAAGCTCCTTGAACTAGATGATTACATGTCTGCCGCACAATACGAAGTGGGAGACGGAGTGAGCTCAACAGAATATAATCCCTCGCACTTCTCCGGGAAAACAAAGGAGCTGTTT
>NW_009187362.1:0-315 GCF_000690835.1 Fulmarus glacialis
CTTCCAGCTGCCGGCTCGTTAATACAGCTCAATTAATGCTTACTCCCCTGTCGTCCAGAGGTATTGGATTTCCAGTCCCTTCTCGCCAGGGCTGCCGGAGCACCTCTGCGTGCACGGTGCGAGAGAGCCGGTACCGTCACCCCTCTTTAAAAGGGGTTAAAAGTGGTTTTATGGAGATTTTCCCCTTTCTGCCCAGGGGAGGGGGGATTTATTGTGGGGCAACGCTGCTGCAGAAGGACGGGACGGGGACATGGAGACCCATAACCTTCATCTTGGCTTTCTCTTGTGACCTATAGAGTGCATTTAAACATCTAT
>NW_009187363.1:0-7417 GCF_000690835.1 Fulmarus glacialis
CCGCTCCCCCGTGGGTGCCCTGGCGCAGCCGGGAGCGCGGTGGGCATCGCCAGCCCCGCCGATCCCTTCCCACGGCCTGTCCCGCGGCCGGACAGCCCTGCCAGGGGACATGCACACACAGGCTGCCTTGTTCCGTTGCGTTCGGGGTAGAAGTTTGCCATTGTCAGGAGTTGTTACCAAGTGGCCGTAAATGTTAACGCCGGATAAAGACGCCTGTTTTCCCTTTCACTGAAGATATGCGGTGCTTGGGAAAAAAAGAAAGAAAGAAAAAAGGGCTGCTTTAACACTGCATTTTTCCCTTCCTCTGGGAAGGATGCATAACTCAGCTCCATCAAAGATCGTAAAAACATCTGTTTGATTTCAAAGGCAAGATAGAGCGTTTGGGCTTGGGCTTCCCTGTGCAATGCCAGTGGCAAGGAGAGAAAGGTTTCCCATGGTAACCGAAGTGTTTAGTGTGGCATCTCCACGCTGTGTTAAAATATGTAGTCTTAACGCACTGGTTCATAGACCTACTCTAGCAAAGTTGAATAGTTTTTCCCTGGTGGCAAAGTACAAGCTGCCTGACAGCCAAGAAATCTGGTAGTTGTCCTGGCTTTTGAGTTAATTCCACAAAGGCTCAGTGCGTTGAACGCTGGGAGCCCAGTCCTGAAGCCTTGGCATGGTCACGGCTCTCAGAGGAGTCACTGGGAGTCAGAAATCCTATTTACAGGATGAGAAAGCACCCACAGTTCCTCTTGGCTGTGGTTGAAGCTCGGCATGAATCAGCCCCTCAGCCCCTCGCAGGATTGAACTGTCTCTGCCAGGCGGGTCGAGAGGAGGCATTGTGGCTGAGACTTCTGGAGGGTGCTTAGAGAGTTGACAGCCTAGTTGTAACTGAAAGTCAATGGCAGAAAGACACCCACTTCCCTTGAGTTTCCTCAGTGCTCCAGGACTGTTGGGAAGGTACTGTTTTTTCTAACTTTTGCTCAGTAGGGAAAATAATCATGACTAACACCAGTCTATTAACATTTAAAATACAAAGTGCTATATGCAGTAAGGTATTTAGACAGCTAATTCCCTAGTGACTGCGGGGAGACTCAGCGCAGAAATGAGATTTCACTCCGTCTTTGGGTTTGGCCCGTAATCCTGTTCCACTGTAAAGTGTGCTCCTGGTAGCAGTCCTTCTGTCTGAGTGCTCCCTGGGTGGGCGAGGAAGGTGACTAGGAGTGTGTTGTCAGTTGATGCCACAAAGGCAGTCTGAAGCGTGGCTGTGTTCTTGAAGGGGTAAGCGATAAGGCATGTGAGGTTCAGAGGAGCAAGCTAGAAATCCCCGAGCCTCTCCAATCCTATAGAAGTCACTAGAAACCCTCCACGTTTGCTGTTGTGGCGAGACCAGGCTGCGAGAAAATTTGTTTACATGGAGACAGCAGTATGGCTCATGGTTATATAGGGTGGGTGGGGAAAACCGGGTTCTAGTTCCAGCTGACACTGCTGCTGTGTTGCTGTCCTTGAACCAGTCATTTAATCTTAGGTGCCTCAATTTCCTGATTTGTCGCATACTCCTATATTTATTACTATTATTCAGAAACGTAATTCACATGTAGCATAAGATTACATTTGTAAAGCTGCTTTGAGATCCTTTGATGTCAAGTACAGCAGGATACAAATGAAGCATCCCATTAACATTCGTTCATGCCTAATATTTCTACGCTTCCCATATATTTGAAGCGTATTCCTCTAAAACTGCTGACCAAACCTGCTGGGAAGCCTTCCTACCAGTCAGAAGGAGAGCCTTTCATTTTTTTTGCCTTTTACTTAATCATTAGAATTGCAAACAACTTAACAAGCTGTTTTCGTTTTCAAGTCCCAGAGTGGCAGTGTCAAGAGAAGAGTTGTAATATTGTGTTTCTTTGCGCTACAAAAACCTAACATCAATTTCCACCTTCAAGACCATGAAATACTCTAATACATTTTGTGTCCCAGCCCTGGGAACGCAGCAGGAAAATGTATTAAAGCAGCAGCTGGTTTGGCGGAGCAGATCAGCATCTAGCTGCCTTCCCATGATGAGCTCCACTTCTCCGCTTGTTTGTGGGTTTCCAGGTTTTCTTTTGCCTATGCATCAGTGATAGGTGCTCTGGTATTATCAAAATTGTGGTTCGTTAGTTCTTCCTGTGGACTAGGTGGTTGAGTTTTAAGCTCCTTCTGGAAGAAAAAATAAAAACCTAATGATGGCCTGATTCATTCTGAGCGCGGGTTCGGCTGAAGTAGTCAGTTGTTACAAGTACGGAGCACGGGCTGTTAGGCGTAATGCGGTGTGAAAGGAAAATCATTGCCCCCTTGTGTGCTCTTCTGTCTAATTGAATGCTCCTCTCCTGCAGCGCTTGGCTGTGACTCAGCCAGGGAGCTGCAGCACTCGGCCACCAGTGATGGGTTTCGGCCGCGGGCCCTCGGCATGCCGGCCATCCCTGGCTGTCCCTGCAGGGCAGCACTCGCCGCTGAGGGGCCAGGCTCGTTACCCCTCAGCATCGTGACGAGAGGTGCGATGGGAGGCTGGCACTGAACGGGGCTTCGTCCCCATGCAGGGGAGCGCTCTCGAGCAGATGCGGTCGGCATGGTGGCAGCCGCTTGTTCAGCTCCCACGGTGACCGCGTGGGACTGGCCACGCAGGGGGCTGCGGAGGGCAGATGGGGCAGGTGGTCCTGGGGACAGCGTGTCTCCGCCGGCTGTGGGGGGAAGCCCGGGTGGCCGGTTAGCCTGTGTCCCCAGTGTTGGGCAAGAGGATTCGCCAGCTTGGCCTGGGAACAGCCCGTTGATGGAAGTGCTAACTTGCAATTAAGCATATGCTTAACGGCTTTGTAAGATGTGGAGAAAACGTGCAGAGGAGGATGGTCTGGGTCAGGAGTGGAGGCTGGTTGGGTGTTCTCAATGAGTGCTGCTGAAAAGTTACTTACCGAGGAGGCGAATTCGCAGCAGCAGCTTAGGGGAAGGAGAATGTATTAGGGAAGGATTTGGTTTGATTGGGTTCTTGTACCAAGAGTGAGTGGGTGAGTGCTAGGATTGCTTTCCCTCAACAGAAATAGCTTTTTATAATGAATTTTGTACCAAATACTGGGCTGTCTTTGTAACGCGTGCAGTTAAAATGAAATACTCGCATAGCGTCACTGCTGCATTTTGCCCACTCGAAGCCCGGGTGGAATTTGGACCCGAGCCCCCAGGAGAGAAAAGGAGTATGAGCTCTCTGTAGCAGACCATCTTTAACGTCATTTGCAGAATGTGCTGACAGAGCTTATCAAAGCCCGAGGACACTGAGTGGGTTTACTTCATATTTGAATTATTCTGCCCCAGCAGGATCATGGCCCAGTAGGTTTCAAGGTCACGCCGGCTGCGTGGCTGGAGCGCGGCGCAGCTGCGCTACGCCAGAGCCCTTGCGAAAGCAGACCAGGCAAGACCCCGTCCCTGGCTTCCTGATGGCCCCAGAGGAACGGCTGTGCGTGGTGTCCCACCACCTTCCTCCTCGGCGCCACTGAAAATAAAGGTACAGCCGTTCCAGTGCCGTGGGCGGCCGTGCTGCATCACCACCACGTCCCAGCGGAGAGAAGCCCCCATGGCATGCTCTTGCCACTGCCCCGTCTCTCGGGCTGGCGTTTGGGGCAGGGGGACAGAGCGGGTACCTTTGTGCTGCTCCAACTGGCAGCTGCCTTTTTGGCCAGGGAAATGAGGACAGCTACCGGGCGGTCCCAGCCCCGCTCTCCCGGCCGCGGCCGCAGCAGAAGGGCAAGCGAATGTGGATTTCCAGGCATCTCTACAAACCTTCCCATTCTGGGTGTCCAAACATTAGCTGTCGTGGGAGTCCGAGTTTAACACAAAATAAAACACACCGTGCGACGAAAAAGCACGCTTGAGGAAAAGCTGAGCTGGTTACCCCATCCCACGCTCCCAGCTACGCCAGACTCCTGTTCTCGTCTTCTGTGGTTTCCGCGCCGGGCCCCACGCTCTCCTTCTAAAAAGTCCTGGAGAGGTAACTAGGGAAAGCAGACTTGTATTCATTAGACTTAGATTTGCTAGCCAGGGATCTGCATCTCTCCTGGGAAACGTTTTGGGGTCTGCAACTCAAAAAAGGCTGAAAATCCAGTTTGTTTCCTGTGCTGAAAAACAGGCATGGCGGCCTGGGATAATGATGCGTTTCAGCATTAATTCTCAAGTTTCTGGCTCTTGTGGCTTTGTGTCAGATCCTGCATGCTCATTGAGCACAGTGTTTTGTGGTGTAATGATGAGATACCCACCAGTGAGCTTTACTATAACGGGTTGTTAAATAAAACGAACTCCTTGGGTAGACTGTATAAACAGTCTCAGCATATATCTATGCCTGGGCATAAAATGTGGTTTGAAACCAGTCAGGAAATGTTCTCAAAGAAAAAAACTCATATACATGTGGGAATATGACAAAGCATCTACTTACTGTCCAAATATACTGTGGCATCTCCGTGGGATTGGGTTTTATAGGAGCTGAGTTACTTTGAAGTGCTGGTTTATACTAATTTAGAAATTCCAAACATGAAAATAAATGTGCTCTAACCTTACATCTACTCAAATAAATCCAGAGGATTAGCCACAGAAAGGAAATTGGGAATTTACACTTAATTTGTACATTAAAAATGAGGCAGGAGTTCTTGTAGCAGACTTAGCAGTTGTGTTTGGAGTTGCTAGCACGCACCTGAACGTGCAAATGCCCCATTGCTGCAAAGCTGCACTGTGCTGTTGTATCACCATAATCCGTTCTGCTTCTGGATGTTGTTTTACAAGCAGTGGGAAGTTGGTGTCCCTCCGAGCTGCTGTCAGAGGGCTGGGTGGCGAGGGGCCGGTCTGCCCACGGAGGGGCCGGCAGGACCTGCGGTGCCCCAGACGAGAGGTTCAAGCCACAGCCTGAGCCTTGCTGGGCTTTGCAAGACTTTGGACTTGGACCCAGACCTGAGTACTGCATACCTGCTCTGTCTCTCACCTGGTATTAGCGAGTCGTGGCCAACTGTTGGGTATGTTTCCTTGGGAATTTATGTGGAAATACGACCCTCTGTGTGCACAGAGAGCAGGAGCCGTGTGAATCTCGTCCTTCCTGGGAAGGCAGGCTCAGCTCCCTGGGCTGCCTGTGCCCGGGGGCTTTCCTGCTGCCGAGGGCCGGCGCAGCCCTGGCGCTTTGTGCCGAGCAGGGGAGTCTCCCGGGGAGCGGCTCGGTGCCCCCGAGCCGAAGGTGGGTGGTGGGAACGTGCCTCCCGGGGGCCCCGGGGCTCGCCCCTGCTTTGCATCTCAAGCTCAAACAGATTCCAAAGTGCAAAGGGAAATTCGGTTGAAGTGGCAGAACTTTCTGTGCCTGGAAACCAGAAGTTGTGCTGCTTTAGGTGAGAGAACAGAAGACAGCTCCTGGCCATGGAAAAGCGCCCGTCTGCTCCTGCAGCATTGGGCCCGAGCTGCTGGCTGGTGCTGGCTGGCCTGGGCGAGGCGGGCACTGGGTCCCTTTGCAGAGGGGGATCAGAGCTGCCGCCTCGGGTTTCTGGAGGGGCATAATCACAGCCAGCTGCACAGACCTTGTTATTCTCAGTAGCTAGAAATTCAGATTAATTTTGATCTGTTGAGCTCATCAAATCTCCTGTAACTAAATAATGGTTTAGGTGGAAAACAGAAAAAGGATCATTTTGGCCAAGTCCAGTGTTGCACGTGGAGGTACATCACGGCCGGGAGGACACTGGAGCACTCTGTGAGGTGCTCATACGATCGTTCGGAGGTGGTGATCATATCTCGGCAGCAGTCTCTTCATTCGGGGTTTTCAACCACTTTTATTTGTGCAGCCCCAGATGTCTTCCAGGGCAGGTGTTTGGCTCCCACGCATGAATGCGAACCTGCTCCCTGGAAGCCCTGATGGGTGCTAGCTCAGCTGTGGGGTCTTGGTGAGTGGAAATGAAGGGATTTGCCATCTCTTTCCTGATTTTTCATAGTTTGTAGTGATTGAGAGAGAAGATTGGTGGGGTTGAGGGCACCTGGAGAGGTGAATAAGGCACCTAGAGGTATGGATGGGTGCCTGGGGATTCTGTAAAAACACCTCGCTACGCCTTGAAAATCCCAGTAGGTGTCTATTTAAACTTGCAGGCAACTGCACCGTTGTGATATTCTGGTCTGATGACCTCTTCCAGCAAGTTGTTGGAAACATAATAGGTCTGAGCCCCTGGCTGTGGTAATTTAATGCAAACACGGGGCAAGCCTGAACCAGCAGCGGTTGGAAGCAATCAATTATAACCACCTGAGCGCACCACACGCTACCTACAGCAGCGCGGCTGCGCCTCCCAGCTCAGGCTCGTGCGTGGCACGGGCGGAGGGTCTCCTGTTGTGGCCAGGGGCTCCCCAGCTGCAGGGGGAGTGTGCACAGGCGTGTGACCACTCGTTTGCACCGAGGAGGTGATGGACGGGCATCAGTGTTCTTGACAGGGAGGAAGAAACGGCTCCATGGTCAGGGGCACATGGTGACGCCCGGTGTTACTGCCTGTGCTGTGCCCCTTGTGCAAGGAGCAACAGGGCTGTGCCTGCGGCGTTGCTGCAGCCCCCCGCACTCACAGATCCGTTTGTCATTGTGAACCCTTGGTACAGTGCACCAGTCTGGGCTGGGGGAGTGTTACTGCCCTCTTTTCACGGGGGAAAGTAGGTGGTAAGAGACCGCCTGATTGATGCCTTATCATTGATCAGATGGGTGGCAGCGTCAGGATTTGAATTGAGGTCCTGAGTGCTGGAGTGCTGCTGTGCCCGTCCCCAGCATGCGTACCAGGGGCACAGCGTGGCAGGGGGTGAGCTGACCACTGCATCTGCAGGAAAGATCTGCTTTGCTTTTTTTTTGTTTTGTTTTTTTTGCTGGGTTGGTAAAGAAATTATTGCAAGTTGTTTTCTTTTCAAGTTGGGATCTAACACCTTGCAGCAAGTGGAGGAGGTGGCAGACTGTCTGTGGCAATCTCCCACTTCGAGAGACCGGTAGAATTTATTGACATTTTTGAGCAGAGGGATCAGGACTAATTTCTAACATCTGGACAGCAGTTCTGCTGGCAGCCGCCGCTCCGGCGGAGCGAGGCCAGCAGGGGCGTGGGACGGCTCGCTCCCGAGAAGGCCCGTATCAAACAGGGCCTGGATAAGCCCCTGTTAGATGTGGTGCGCTGATGAGCAGGGCTGATATCAAAGCCTGTGATGATTTCGCCTCGTGACCCGCTGAGTGTCAGTGGGGCTTGTCCAGCGTGGGGAGCGTACGCGGGCTCCTCATGCAGATCTGTGCTGGGGGTTGGGACCAGGACGTCCCCAGGCACGGGGGGCACCGGGGCCGTGGCGTCCTGCCGCAGCAGGGGTGCGGCAATGACGGCTCGTGGGCTGCGCAGAGCCGGCCTGCTGTTGCCCGCCCCTGCGGCTTCCT
>NW_009187363.1:7496-11119 GCF_000690835.1 Fulmarus glacialis
GTGGTCTGAGCAGAGCCGGCCTGCTGCTGCCAGCCCCTGCGCCTTCCTCTCCAGTTCAGAGTGCATTGTTTTTTGGAGGAAGGGTCCTGCGGATAAGTGCAGCCTTGCAGGCCAGGGATGGGACAAGAGGGGCATTGGCTTGGGGTGTTTCTCAGGTGGGCAACGGGATAGGGGTCAACTTGGATATTCAGGCTTTTTTCCATACTGGGGGTCTCATTCTGCTGTGTCCTCCTCTGCAGGCGGCGTGGCCAGAGTCACAGTTCCCAGGTTTGTTGCCGTGCTCTCGAGGGTGCCACCGCGTGGGTGAGCAGTGGCCGCGGGAGCTGCGGGACACAGAGGGAGCTCGGGGCTTGTGGAGGGGCTGGTCGAGCCCAGGGCACAAAACCCAATTCAAGTCTCAGGCCTCAGCGAAGCTGCAGGCCCGCGTTTGGATCTGTGGCCACCAAACCCGTGCTGGCCACTGTGCCAGCGGCGCAGGCGGTGGGAGGCGGCTGGTGTTGGGCAGCAGCAGTCTGGCCAGGCGGGACCAGCTGCTGGAATGGAGTTGCCCATTTTTTGGGCCCGAACCATTGGAGAATCGTTGCTCTGACAAGATTTCTGCAGCTTATGCGTTGCAAGTGACACTGGAATACAAATTTTTCGATTCTAACCCAGAAGCAAAATTGTCTGAAAGTCTGGATTTTGCAAACACGTACCTCTATTGTTTGAAGGAGATTTGGAACTTGTCTTCCTGTTTCTGTCTCATCTCTGTTTAAAGTATTATGCTGCTTCGTACTGCTTCCTTCTGGAGCAAAAACCCTTTGGCTATTAGATTTTCAGCCCGCCGTCTGCTGACCGCTGCCAACATATAAGGGCTTGTGAGCTGCTAGTAGCCAAAAGTCACCTCTGGTGGATCGCCTAATTAAAAGGGGCCATTGAAAACCTGGAATGTTCTAGAAAACAGCTGTGTGTAGTGATCTTTTTAGGAGGAGTTGGGAAAAGTTTCCAGGATAATGATAGCACTCGATGAAGAAGGGGAGATGTGAAAGATGAGGGTTTTTTTAATGTAATATAAAATAGCAGTTTCCAAAGTTGTTTGACTCGTGAGTCCCTTCATCCTTCAGTACATCTCGTAGATCAAGATGTTAACTGCAAGCAGTGCAGAGGCACCAGAGATGGTGTGCTCTTGCATGTGGTTCCTTGGAGAGCGGTGGACCACCGCCCCGGTCTGGGAACCGGCTCATGCAGGCAACAGGCTCAGGTTGGGCTTTTGGCAATCAGTGTGGCAGGTCATTAAATGGGAAGGAAATTGTGGCTAAATCTCTGCTTGAGAGGACAGACGTCCGCATCTGGAGAGCAACTGATACAGATGATTTCCTCCCCGCACTTTTTCGTTTGGTTTGAATCATGCGTGTCCCTGGGGTGAGCCACATGGCAGAAGGCTGGGATGGGTGGAAGTTCCCGCACATCCCTCCTGGGATTCCCCCTGCCAGGAGAACGCTCCGGCCGGCGTGCCGGCCACCTCAACGCGCTGGGGCTCCCTGAACACAGAAAGGCTACTTGGCCGTTGTCAAATAAGCTGCTGAAGAAAGGCTTCAAGCTTTGGGGAGGAGCTGGGGTTGCAGTGTTATGGGGATTACCTAACTGTAGTGTCATTTTTTGCTGAGATTTGGTAGCACAGCAAGCTGCAAAGCTCAGTGGATCTTTCCAAACAGCTTTGGAAACATCAGTTTCTACAAATCTTGAAGACTGGCAGAGAAAAATACAAAAGGGTGGAGAAAAGGAAATTTGGTCAAATACTTTGACCAAATAAGAGAGGTGCTCAGTTGCTGAATCCAGTAGGACCATTGATTTTTAACAAATTTTGAAAGTATTCCGCTGATCCTAATTTCCTAATTGCAGGGGGTGGGGAGGGAGGACCGCCAAAGAAGAAGCTGTAGAGATGCAATACTGGCAAGTCAACAAGCACAGTGCTTTTGGAGAGGTGCCTTGAGCATGTCTTTTGCTTCGTACCGGTGCCACCTGTGTGTGAGTCCGAGGGCTGGCCGCAGGTTGGAGGAGCCTGCGCTCACACCTCCATTCTTCGCACTTTGCATAACCATCCATTTAACCTGTTTACTTGGATTTTCTGTCCCAAAAATGAGGGCAGACGTCTCTATCTCGTGCATTAGAGTGGAGGAAGGGTACACCTGTGAGCTGGGGAAGCAGTGCGTCTCCCTTGGACCACGTCTTTATGCCTTGGTCGCTTCCACATTTGGAGTGCTCGGTTAATGAGCAAAAAGGCTTTTCTTAACCTTTCCATGCCAAACTACTGCAGCGGGCTGGGTACTGGGAGCAAGCGGTGTTGTTTTGCTTCTGGACGCCGGTGCCAAGACTGTGAGCAGATGATGTGCGTGGTGGCACCCATGGAGGCTGCCTCGGCGGCACGGCGGCGTGGGGCAGCGCTGCCATTCAGAGGCAGGTTGAGGATGCGTGAAAGAAGAGTAGAGTTCTGCTCATTATCTCAGCGCTTAATTGATTCGGCAGAACTAATGAGGAAAATACAGGAAAACATTTACTATAAACTATTGCTAAATGAAGCAGATTTGAACTGACACATGCAAAAGACCAGTTGTGTTAGGTAAGAAGTTGTTACTTTAATGGATGCTTTTTTCAGTCCAGAATCGCACAGATATGCCTTCAGAGCACTTTGAGCATGTAAAGTGCGAAGTCTTAGCAGTAGCAATAATAAAAAAATAACCCCCGAAGATCGAGGAGCCAAACTCGCAGTTCATCCAGGACTCCTCCCTGTGGGAAGGAGTTTGAACTGGGGAGGAGAGGTTAGGGGAGGAGATTGGTTACTGAAGCCAAAGCTCAACATAAATGAGAAACACAGCTTGAGTGGTGGAAGTGGGGGCTCTCCCAAGGAAAGAGCAGCTAAGAAAATACAGCCTGAATAAATCAGGCGTCTTACTCCAAACAGTTTTGAGGGGGATGCATTAGTTCAGCTTTCAGAGCAGTGCGAGAGTCCTTGGGATGAGGCGCACTCGGCTGATCCGCTCTGCTCCTTGTCCCCGGGGAGCGGGGCAGAGGAGCCGTGTTTCCAACGGGCGTGAATTTAAAGGACGTACAAACTCTCGCTGCTTAAATGCACGCTCTTTTGGCTATGACAACCCCTTTGCAGCCTGTTGTTTGTTAATCCCTCTGCCTGCCCATTCCTGGGGGATTTGATAGTATAATCTGAAGCATTGTATTTAATGCAGGATGAAGGCTAACGTAATAAGCTTGACCAGTCTTCCTGGCAGCATGAAGGGTGTGCAATTTCAGTTAAAAGACTGCTACTTTTTTATATTTCTCTGCTTTGGGCAGTTCCCCATGAAGTTGCACGTGCTGCTTCAGCTCTCTGCAGGGTGAAGCACTGGCGTGTGCCAGAGCCCCAGCTTGTGCGGAGCGAGGAAGGGGGACCCGTGCCAGGGTTGCGCAGCCGGGGGGAAGGTGTTTTGGGGGAGGTCTGTGCAGAGCAGGTCCTGCCAGTCTCCTGTCAACATTGCCCTCCACTTTCTTTACCAGTAGTTCAGCCTCAGGGTCAGCACAACAGGATTGGGGCTTGCAGAGCGATGGATGGCCACGAGTCTGGCCAGTTCCTGGCCCGTCGCGGCACACCC
>NW_009187363.1:11150-17964 GCF_000690835.1 Fulmarus glacialis
TCCACCGAGGAGGTGGCGGAGGAGACCGAGAGGGTAATCACACTGCCTAGACACAGGCGTCCAGCTTCGGTGCTGCTGCTGGAGCTGAGGCTGGAGACGCCGGGGGCTCCTTGGAGCTCTTACATCCTCTCTAACACCCCGAGGAAGGCTCCCATTATAGACACCTCCCGCCCCTCCCTCCTGCACCTGAAGCGACACAGCGGAAGATGGATGGCCGCCGGAAGCCTGTGTCTGTTCAAGCCGTTGTCGGGCTTTGGCCTCACCGTCACAGACCGACTGGCTTTGCCTACAGCCCGGCTGTTCCCCGGTCCTGTCCCAATCTTTTGACTGCATCTTCCCTCCAAGTTGGGTTCTTGCAGGCAGCCGCCGAGCAGGCGTACGTGAGGTCTGCCCGGGGCTGCCGCTGCTGAACAGCAGCCAGAGCTTGGGTTTTGCCCTCTGAGATGAGACATGGTGCTGAGAGCATCTTCTGGCATTTCAAACCACCTCACCTCTGATGGTTTGAGGTCTGTGGTTGCGGTGGAGGTGAATGTGGCTGCTGCCGCTTAGATGCAGCAGATGCTTGGCCTGAACCAGGCTTGGTCCTGGACTGGCTGGAGATCTGTGTCTTTGCAGACTCACCAAAAACAGTTTCTCGTTTGCTTTGAGGGAGCTGGTGGGCTCAGCCTGTCGGGTCAGCTCTGGCCCTGAGTCCAGCTTCAGGCACGCGGTCTGCTGAGCCCATCACATTGTAACGGGTGAGCACCTTGACCGTTGCCGAGAACTCAGAGATCGGTGAAGGGCAGGAGAAGTGGCATGGGCACCCCAGGCTGCCGGGCATCTCGTGCCTCCGATTCTGCAGATTCCTGAGTAATTCTCGTGCAGCGCAGAACAGGTCTAAGGTGATGAAAAGTCCCAGGAGGACCACTTGTCTGCAGAGTGCTTGGTGAGCCCTGCCTTCCCCAATGGCCATCGGTCCTGTGCTCGCTGGGCTTCACTCCTGGTTTGCTCTGCTCACTTCATGTGAGGGACACAAGCCTTAATTCCTCGGTCGTTTTAATCAGGTGAATGTCAGGAGCTGGCAGGAAAGAAAAGGGTTGGAGTCGAGTGGGAGAGGGGAGAATGAGTTTTATAAGATGGGGGGAGAAAAGCTTTCCTGTAAAATGAAAATGAAGATAAGAGGCTGAAAAACTGCCAGGCATCAGCAGCTCTGCCGAAGCCGAAGGAACGCTTTTTGGCACGGGGGTGACATTTGTCAGTGGTGGAGGGAGGAGCGGGTGCACTGACACCGTCATTTTTCTCTCTGCGCGGCCGATGCGGCTCTGCTGCTGATGCCGCTGGCTGTGGTGTGGTGGATGCGCGTTTGGCGGGGGAGCGGTGATTCAGGGGGGGTTGACAGAGGGAATCTGCTGACAGTTTTTCATTAGCAATTACTCCTCTTCAGCAAGAGACTAACTTTCCTGATCCGGGGATGGAGGCGATAGTCATCCCAGCTATCGCCCATGCAGGGGCGAGGCGCAGGGGGCTGCACATGGATCATTGTGGTTTCCCAGGGCATGAGCCAACACGGAGGTCTGCCCGAGAGGTCCTGAGGGCTGCTGCCGAGTGGCTGTCGCGCATGCTCGGGGGCATCTGGTCAGGTCCTGCGGATGTTGGCGGGCCCCCTGGCATCGGTTGGGCAGTGCTGGTTTACCCCTTGGGACTCTGCCCCCCGCCGTGTCCGGGTGCCATTGGGCTGGAAAAGCTGCTGGCGTGGTGGAGCCATGGCCGTGGCTCCCCGCGGACGGGCTGTGGTCCGGGTTGCCACTGAGAGCGGACAGATGGGTGTTTGGACAGCCCGTTACTGGTGTCACGCTGGTGGCTTGCAGAGCACTGTGGGCCAGGGCTGGCACTGTGCAAATGTGCAAAACACAGCAAAACCTCCACTTCCTCCCTCAAGAAACTTGTGGTCTAAGTAAACAGTGAAACCAGGGGTGCAAATCTCATTTTAAGCCTTTTTTTTAAGGACATCTGCTGTGCTGGGGGTGTGCTGATTGCTTAGTGTGGATGATTCTCGAGAAAAATTCAGTAGGATTAATTTTATCAGAGGTTCTCAGCTCAAGTGCCTCGACTGGCCAAGAGTGTATGTTGATTTGCCTCCCATTGCCTAAAAAATATGATGGGAGGTTAGAGGAGCTCTGTGATAATGCCTGTCCTTGCAACAGCACTACAATTAGAGACCGCTTACGTCTCAAGTGCCTTAACAGTAGAGTCCTCTTCTGAGGATGACATTTTCCTCCAGGCATCCCAAAAAGCCTGTTTTTGACAGCTCTGGTTGCGACACCCCAGGAGATAAACGGAGATGGGGGGCTCTGGGATGAATGGGCTCTGCCTGGGAGGGGTTTTGTGGCCAGTCTGGGCTCTGCCCGACACAGAGGAGGGCTTGTACTTTCTGTTTTCGTAATGCAGCCGGGCCGGCTTGCCACCATCTCTCGCTCTGCCTGGTTTCCTACGGTGCCTATGCAATATTTCCATGTTGTTTTTTAGCCTCTCTCTACTGTTCCACTTTGAGTCCATGTCCTGCTATTCTCTTCAGACAGTATCCAAATTATTTTTAATATTCTCTCTGCAAGCAGATATTTCCCTGAGTCATACCTAAATGTTAATAAAAGCCTAATGGTTTATGTTAAGGAAGGCAAGAGATAAAACTAGAGCCCTTTTATCACAGACTTTAATGGCCTGAAAATGTCAGTTGTGTGGGAGCAACTGCCAAATTTTGAGCCTATGAAGATGATGGCTAAGTCCCACAAATCAACAAGTTTGGAGCGGATTATCGGTTGCTGGCTGTGTCATTTTCCCAGGACTCCAGGCATGCTAGAAGCCAACACTTTAATCCGCTCTGATAGGATGCATGAAAGGGGCCGGACTCCCTTTCCACTTACTGCTGCTCCGTGAAGCTTTCAGACCCGCTGTAGTAGAGTAAGAAAAGCCTTGCTGAAAGCAAAAGTTGCAGGGCTTTTTTCTGAACTGCAGCCTGCTTTTGATTCAGAAATAAACTCCATCTTTGATTAAGAACTATTTTTAAGGTCACAAACACAGGATGCAGAAATCAGTACGTTTCATGGTTTTCCTGAGTGCTGCCTCACCACTCCTCTTCCTCCTTCTGTTTCCAGCAGACTTCCTTCCCGACGGGACATCCTGCGTGCCTGCCTCTGGGGCACAGCGCCCAGGGCTGGGGAGCTGTAATGGAAATTCTGGGAAATCTCTTTTTCTGCTCCTTTTAGGCCTGGGATAAAGAACTGAGCTCTCACCGTGAAAATAGGTGAACTCTTGAGCTCTGATGTGGCTGGAAATCTCTCACCTCTGTCCTGCTTTGTTTTTGCAGTCACGCTCAGGGGTTAATCTGACTAACCCTCCTCTTAGATGTGGCTCCTTGGTTTGAATTAATTTGTGTCACTTGTGAAATTTTGCAAAAATACTGAGTACGCCCTCCTTGCAAGTGTGCGGGGTGACAGCGACGCTGCTCGGCCGGTGCCGGTTGTGGGTTGTCTCCAGCTTGTGCCCGAGGTGGCTCTTCATTAGCGTCAAAGTGGCAGAGTCGAATGTTTTGGGTGCAGAAGGATCCAAATCTAGACCCTCCCAATATTTATTGAGTATCCAGAGTGTGTAGCAGAAAAATAGTGGCAATACACTAAATGCCTGCAGGGTTGTTTTAAAATGTAGATCATAGAAAGAGATTGGTTTTGGAAGAAAAGTTAACGTTTATGCTTTCCCCACTTCAGGGTAGGGCAGTTTGATTTAAGATGGAGCAAGAATGTAACCCATTCCGCATGGAGAAAGCCTTTTAGCACAACCTTGAAGTGCAATTTCCCAAGCTGTGATTGCCTGGTGCCTGCAGAAGGATGTGACTTGGCCGTATCCTGTTTACCATAACGCGGCAGAGTTAAGATGTCCCCTCTGTGCTGTGGTTTACAGACAGCAGCAACACAGTGTGTCTCCCCACCCTGAGACCCGAGAGAGGGGAGCACCGTATGTTTCCTCCTCCCCATCCGTCGGAAGCGCTGATGTCATTTAAAGAAAGGTGTTTCAGAGGAAGGATGTATCTGGCCAAAATAAAGCTTGGCCTGTGTTAGAATAGTTACATCCTGTTTACTGTGGAAGACACTTTGCGCTGATACTAGGTCTGAAATGCGTGATTTATACACAGGCAGGCGCAGCAGATAAGGAACTTCCCGCGATTTCAGCCACCTGTGAGAAGAAAGGGCTGTGTCCCTCGGGCTGGGAGGCAGCGAAGCTGCCGCAGACAAACGCCAGTACCAGCTCCCCGGCAGCTGCTGCAGAGACAAGGTGCTGAGCATCCCTCGGGCTCCCAGGCGGCCTGAGGTGCCTCTGTGCCTCAGTTTCCCAGCTGGAAGGAGCTTTGTGAGCTTCAGGTGGTTCATATTGGTAAACAGTAATGAAGAGGGGCTAGAGATAATCATCCCCAAGACAAATAAATAAACCCAAGTGCATTTCTAAAGGTCTGGCTGTGAATGGAAGGGACCGTTAAATCAGAAACATGAATAGCTTGCTGTATCCTCTGTATGGTATAAAAAAGTTGTGTTGCCCAGTTACAGGGGGAAACACAAACACTTAAGAATTTGGGCTGCGATTTTATTTTTTAATAGAATGAAATGCCATACAACTGCAAAATGCATTTAGCAAAGTCACTTGCATCCACAACACTTGATCCTTTCGTCTCGGTCCCATGTGAACCGAGCTGCAGCTCTGAGCATGTTGCCTCTTGCTTGGCACTCTGTTTAGCAGAGGAAGTTTTTCAAATCAGTCTTCGTTACTTCACGTCTGACGCGAGTGGTCAGATGGCAGCAGCGGATGCGGGGTCTGGTGTCTGCTGGGGCGCAGGGGACCGAGATCAGGGTGGTTTCGTGGGGAGGACCCAGTCTGCCATTTGCGGCAGCACGCCTGCGCTGGTCCAGCAGCAGGGAAGTGAGCCCTGGACACGTCTGCAGTGGCGCGCTCCCTCCGGGCAGGGGGGACGAGCCGTTCTGAGAACAGGGGAATTGTCTGCTGTGCCATTGCCCAGAGGATGCTGTGGGTCTGTGACGGCACCAGGTGCTCGGGGGGCCGGTGCTGTTTGCTGACCAGCTGCTGCAAAAGACTGAGAGCTGGCTGGCACCTACAGTTCACACCCAGCCCGGTGGGGTTTGCTGCTGTCCTCTCCCATGCAAAGAGGAGGAGGAGGGAGCAGTGCCACGGCCTGTGTTCTCCATGCCGACTGTCCCCCCCCGACCGGCCCCGGCCCCTGCAGAGAGGTCACCAGCCCTGCCGTGGTCTGGCGGGGGGATGCCATCCCTGGCTCCCGGAGACACAGCCCACTTGCTTCACATATGTTTTGAGTTTTAGCAAGTTTCTTCCCTATTTTTTTCCAGGGATGTGTTGCTGTAATGTGGCACCAACCCAAGACATGTGGTTGTGGCCAGGAGCGGGGGACGGGCCCAAGGAGGGAGGGGCAGCCCAAACCGGGGTCCGGGCCCGAGGTCGGAGCGGCGGGGGGGTCCTGCCTGGGTCTCAGCTCTCGCTGCAAAGCCTGAAGATTTGCCTAATCTCCTAAACGGTCTGAAGAGAGGGGAGAGCTGAAGATTTAGTCTGGTTCTATTAATGAAATAATAACGGTAATAAGGGAATTAAAATACAGGCCCTGGTGCGCTCAGCCCAGGGAGGAAGGAATATGCTAAACAGGCTGGTTGTCAACTTCCCCTGCCTGGTGGAAGCATGTGGTCCAGTTTCTTAACAGATACAGCCTCAAATCCCTGCATTTGTTCTGCTTAAATTAGCACTCCTGACGATTATTTTGGAAGGGATATCCACGTTGTGGCGGAAGTTCAGTAAGGCGTAAAATGTGCTTAGTTTTAGGGGTGTGGGTTGCAGTCCGCCAGCAGTCTCGTCTAGAGTTTTGTATAAGCACGTCCCACAACCAGGGCCTTGCTTTGGTGTGCTGTCAGGCAGCCTGCAAATACCCACAGTTGTCGGCACGTCAGCCCTGCAGCTGCATGCCTGCACCCAGGAAGGGTGACAGTGCAATTGCGGCTTCTCCTAAGATGAGCCTGAAATGGCACTGTAGATGATGTGGTAATGGCCCTTGAAACACGCCCATCGTTTGCACCCACAGCACTTCATAAAAGCTGCTGTAGGAGTGACAGCAGGTAAATTGTCGGCAGGGAGACTGTTGTGATGTTCAGACATTGTTGAATCCATCCACGTTGTCTGAGCAGAAATTATAAGGAGAGTCTCAGAGGATTCAGGGTGAGAGTGGTCATAAATCTCGGCTGCATCTCGGCAGGGAAGGAGGAATATGAAGCATCAGTCCCATTTTCAAATGCTGCTGTCATGCAGCAACCGTGCTAATTAATTTAGCACAGGATAGTAAAGTCTGTTGTCTTGCTCTGGGCCAAATGCCTGCTCACAGACAAGGCTCACAGGTGAGGAGTCCTTAACAATTGTCCTCTGCCTTCGCCCCTTGGCACCTGATAGCGAATTGACATGGGAGCCTTGATACCGGCCTCGTGCCCCGGTCGCCAGCCCCTGACGGGGCGGCTCGTCCACTGGGGCGCCTGGCAGTGCCGCTCACCACCATGGTTCCTGCCGGAGCCGGGCGCCTGCTCGAGCTGCAGCGCCTGCTGTCCTGAATTTAACTTTTCTGTAACAAAGGCAGTTCCTGCTCCCCCAGAGCGTCGAGGAACAGCTTGAAAGCAGAAGCCAGACGCAAATAATGAACATCTTGTGGTCTTGGGCACAGGGCACAGCTGTACTGTTCCCCGGCGCACGGTGAGCGGCTGAGGGTTGAGGCTGGATGGGG
>NW_009187363.1:17974-18400 GCF_000690835.1 Fulmarus glacialis
TTTGGGGCGGGATGGGGTCGTGGGCGCCAGTGTTTCTGGGCAGTTTTGCAGCCACTGCTCTTCCCTTCGTGTCCTGCAGCGCGGTGCCTCCTCCCACTCGGCAGCTCCTCCATCCCGTCCTGTCCCAGTGGAAGACCAGTGGAAATTTTGCTGTTGACTGCAGTAGCAGCAAGATCAGAGCCAGGATTTACAGTCCTGAGAGTCTCCAGCAAGCTTTTTTTTCCCCCTCCCTTGGCTCTGTTCTCACTCACTTACTCACTTACTTGCAGGGGAATAATATTTTGAGTTCTTTTATTGGAGAAACTTCTTGCTTCGCCTTTTATTTGAGAGGGAAGGAGCCGGAGATGGCTGCTGGGCTTGTAGCCGCCCCAGCTGAGTGCGGCTCCGCATGCTTCTGAGCGCTGGCCAGCAGGAAGGGGCACCCAT
>NW_009187363.1:18481-19006 GCF_000690835.1 Fulmarus glacialis
GCAGGCTGACACCCCCCCCCTGCGGCGCAGTCCCTGCCAGCGAGGGGCTTCCAGTGCCGTGCCGGAGAAGAGACCTCTGACTGCTGCGATGGGAGAGGGGGGCAAGAAGCCCCCTTGTCCCCTTTTACCATCGCATCTGACTTTTTTGTTGAGGTGAGAGTGCTGCTACAGTAAATGGGGCTTTGGCTGGAGGATGCCCTCCTGGGGTGCCCTGCACCTGGATGGCTCCAGCAGTGATCCCCGTGCTGCCCTGATCCCACCCATAGCAATGGCAAGGGCAGAGCTCTTTCGGCAGGTCATCTCCAGCAAAGCCTAGTCTGGATTTGGCTCTGAGGGAAGATCTGGCAAGCAGAAAGGAGGCTCTATTACAACTCTTTGCTCCCATATTAACCAGTTACATTTTCCTATTCCATGACTTGGTAGTGAAGAGCTTTCCCTGGGCGCAGCAGGGCCATCGGCAGTTTGTCCACACTGAGCCCGAGGTGGTGATGGTGGGGGGGACCCGCTGGTGTTTGCTGCAGCCCG
>NW_009187363.1:19082-28104 GCF_000690835.1 Fulmarus glacialis
GTCACAGCGACCCCCGTGTTCACCTACAACGGCCTGAGCGCGGTGGCGGTGGCCAGTGTCAATAACTACACCGTGGTGTTCCTGGGCACTGCCAGCGGAGGACTCCTGAAGGCAAGTGGAGCCCGGCAGCACCAACACGGGGGAGGCAGGGCTGGGGGGACAGGGAGGGCGGCGGGGCTTCCCCTTCCAGCACCTCTGGTTTGCCCAGAGGACAATGTCTGTTGTTGAGTTTGTCTGAGCACCTGCTTTTGTTTGGCAATGAAGAAGTAATTGGATGCTGCCATAATCTGTACAGTGATATATGCTGCCTGGTGACTGGTGGCCGTTAATTACTGTTCAAGGCTGCCATGCGAGCAGGATGTTCTTGATGAACCCTATGCTGGAAATGTTATTGTGCAGCATTTAATTATTAACAGCTCTTCTAGTAAATTCTCCCTCCGAGCTGATGGCTTTTGAAGGCTCCATGTAGACGGGGGAATCACTGAGTGATGCTTCATCACAGCTGAGTCCAAAGCAGGTGTGAACCCACGCATCTGATGGAGTATCTGTTTTAAATAATGTGCCAAAGGCAATGTAGGGCAATGCAATACCCTGGCTCCAGAGCCAAGATGCAAGGCCAAGGTTTCAGTAACTTTAGCGCTTGAAGTTTGCCAAAGAAAGTTTTGATTCCAGCCAGCCACAACAGTTTGTTGTACTCCTAGCATCGAAAGTCCACAGAGGAGAGGAGAAAAAAGCCCTGGAGCAGAGACACAGCTGATACCTGCTTTGTCTCAGCCTGGGGTGAGTGGTGCATAATGTAGAATACTGGATCAAAATGCTTGGAGAGAAGAAAACTGATCCAATCTCTTCCCTTGCGTCCAAGTGCTCTTGGCAGAAATCTGGGAATGATCACAAAGAAATGCACTGCTTTGATTTTTGCCCGCAGGGGCAGGTAATTCACGAGGGTGGGAGGAAGCTGGCACCCCGGCCAGGTGCACCGGGCTGGAGAGGCACATGCCACACGCAGCGCAGCCCCTGTTCACACAGTATTAACAGCTCTGCTTCCATTATCATCTCAGAGAAAGCAGCCTTATCTGCTGAGCCTCCATTAGGGAGAGGCTCCTGGCTACCCTTTGCTGGGATAATTTGCTCAGATAGCTCTAATCTAATTCTGCAACACAGCTGCATAACCAGAAGCCCTTTTACCTTCGGGGCTCCTTGTTATTTGGCACAGGATGCAAGATACTTTGTGTGAGTTATCATTCAGATTTGCTGCCTGAGAAAAGACAGCAAAGGGGCAGAAATAGTGCTCAACCAGCTCTTGCCAGCAGCAATTATGGCTGCCAGGGGTATGTATGGAGAATTAGTCAGATAGGCTGCAGACGGGCATTTCGTGAGGGCCATTATCATTGCCACGTCCAGCAGTCATTAGAGGAAAAACAGCCTGTGGGAAGTGGTGGCCAGGGCAAGGTGTGCCAGGGTGCAATGCCCTCGAAGGATACGGGGGGATGGGAAGGGCCTGTTTTGGCGAGTCCCCACATGTCCAGGTCTGGAAGGCTGTAGACAAGGAGCTGTGGTGGGGTTGCCCAGAACTTCAGCCCACGCTGCTCTCGCCAGCGCAGCACGTGTCCCCAGCACACCCCGGCCCTGCTCCAGTGAGAGGACTGGTGGTCTGTGCCCCTCTGCACCTCTGCGGTCGCTCTGCCCCGGGGGCCCGCAGCTCACGGGGATCCAGGGAAAGCGTCTGCGCAGTGAAAGCGTAGGGTAAACAAGCCCAGGAGGCAGAGGGACCTAGGGACAGGCGCCTAGAAACAGCCAAGCATAGAGCAAATCTCAGCAAGAAGGAGAGAGGGTGGTCGCAAAGCTAAAGTGTAGGGCGTCGGGACTCAGTTCATGGACGTCTTGGGTGATCCCGGGCAAATCATTTAGCTTCTGGATAGCCAGCTTTTAAAATGGGGATAGTGAGAGTTCCCTTCTTTTTCTGCATAGTAGCTAGCAGTGCTTGCATACGGTTCTTAGTAGAGGGCAGCCCTCTGCTTTGAGCTTGTGCTGTCTTACTAGGACATGTCAGTGCTGCTCTAGTGTAAGAATTAATTAATCCTATGTTAATTAATTAGTCCAGACTTCAGAGAGCAGAGGCACGCTTGGTCCTTAAAATTACTGCCTTCCTTTGCTAGTAAGGAGGTAGGAATTTTCCATGCTCCCTTTCTGTTTTAAGCTGAAAAGTGACTGTCACGAGAAATTGTGTAGCCCTATTGTTATTTCCTCTCAGCAATGCCACATTTGATTTGCTGAGTTTTCAAGTCAAATGCCAAGACATTCTGGGATCTGAAAGGCAGGCTGATGCTTTGCAGCCTCTTCCATCACTGCCAGCGCTTCAGCTGGTGATTCATGAGGCAAGGTAGGATTCGGCTCTCTTGCAGCAGCTGCCATGGTCCTCTGGAGTTAGCAGGGATAAAGCTTCTTTTGGCCAGGAATGACAATACTTATTTTTCAAATATGCAGGGAGCAGGGGATGCCGTCTTGTACAGCCCCATTGCTGATTTTCACTGGTTTTCATTAAGCTTTGGAAATGCAATGTTCTTTGTAACAGAAATGCACATATGTATGTAATGAGGGCTGAAGGCTGGTGCCACTTACGTTAGGGTAAAGCGAGAGTAACACTGCTGTGGCCTGCTGGAAACAGCCGTGCAGTTGAGCCTTGCAGTGGGTAAAGCCTTAGACTAGAAGTTTTGCAGGCAGCCTCTCAAACAGAGGGCTTTAAACAGAGGGACCGAGGGCTGCAAGGGTTGTTCATCACTGGGCACTGCTCCTGGCCATGGCCTGGGCTTTCTGGACCACTTAGTGCCTTCCACGGAGCACAGAGCTGGCTTTTCAGTAAAGCTCTGTGTGTGCAGCTTGCGAAGCGTGTAGAGATTTACAGCACTTAAAAATGTGGAGCACTATTAGATACCACTTTGATTCTTGTTTATAACTGAGGAAAAATGATCTTCTCCCCATAGTGTTTGAAAAATGGTCTCAATGAGTGGCTTCTTCTCACTGCAGATTAATCTGGACAGTACCATGAAGGTTATTAGCAAGAGATCCATTTCGGTGGCTTATGGAGAGCCTGTCCACCCCATCATGCAGTTCGACCCTTCTGATTCCACCTACCTCTATCTGATGACCTCCTATCAGGTGAGACCTTTAGTCTTCAGCAAGATAGTCCTTTGAGCATGATGCGTTTGATTTAGCATTCAGCACTAAGCTGGGAGCAGGAAGAGACAATAAAATTTGCTTTAGCATTAATGGGCAGAGCCAAACAGTTCAGAACTTTGGCCGGGGTGTCAAAGGGCTTTCCAGAGGGGTACCTGTGCCTGTCCATTCTCTGTGTGGGGTGGGGGTCATGCCGAGCAGACCGGCTTGTCAGGCTTTCTCGTCTTTGTGGTGGCAAGGTAAAAAGAAGAGTGAAAGATACCAAAACCAATCCCACTTATGGGAGTGCAGAAATAAGCAGAGGTTGTTCCTGTGTAGAAACCTGAAAATTACGGTACACAGACTTTAAGGAGGCTTTTAGGCGATCCTACAGACAAAAAGTCTGCCTGTCAGAAATGGTCCTTGGGGGAGGTTTCTGCTCAGCATGGCTGGCAGAAGGGCTGGATGGGAGGAGGGCTCTCTGCGGAGAGTGGGAATGCTGCAGCAGGTAGAAACAGAAGGTCTCATCTCCGTCAAGTGAGCAGAGGAGGAAGACGAGAGCTGAGCGCTCCAGGCGCTGGTGGTTTGTCCTGAATTACATTTTAATCTGTCAAAACAGATGCACAACCACAAATGTTATGTGTTGCATTTATATTTTCCAAGCCCTAATTCCCTGCAGATTGGTCATTATCATTTCACAGAACCCTCCCAGGATGCCTCTTTAGCCGATGTTTCAGACTGTCTCATCTCAGCTCCCAGGCTGGGCTGTGCACCTTATTCGGGCTTGATCAAACACCCAGTGCAGCACTTATGATGCTCTCCTCTGTCTGTTTCTTTTCCAATAAATCAGATGAGTTATTTTTTCTTTGATGGAATTAGCATCCTGGGAAGCTCCCCGGGAGCTCAATGGGGTTGGGGGGTGCTGAGCACCGCAGGGTTGGGAAGCAGTGAAGTGCTGCGGGTAAAGTGGGGGTCAGGCCAAGTAGCCCACGGTCTGAGGTGCGCTGGCTTGGTGGGAGCTCAGGACTCTCAGCACCTCACGTTGTCAGTCCCCGCTGCACCAAACGACTCAGTTTTCCTTCCCAAACGTGTAGAAATCGAGGGAGGAAAAAGCAGAAACTGACACATGCTTTCCCTCCGACTGCTCCTGCCGAGCAAGTCCCCAGAGCTACTTTGATTTCTTTACAAATTAAGGTTTCCAGAGTGGTTTTGCTTTCTGGTCATTTTGTAAATAGCCAGATAGCGTTCAGCACTGTCTGGAAAGGCGCTTTCTGCAGGTCTGAGTGAGAGCTTTTCGCAGGGAGGGACAAGCTGTGAAACCATCTCCATCTGACGCATCAGAAAGGTGTGGAGTCGCTCTCCGTAGCCTGACCATCACACATCTATTGCCAAGGCACCGGCTGAAAAGGAGCAGCTCAGCGCTGCCGTGAGCCCCTTGGGGTGACTTTGCCAGCGGCAGCAAGCCCGGTCCCTTGGGCATCCTTACCTGCCCTGGGGCGTGCGGCCCCCAGGCAGGGACGGGCTCTGCTGGGGGCACTGGCGGGGCAGCGGGCAGCTGCCTGTGCCGGTCCCCGTGCGAGCTGGTCGAGCATCCACCTCTGAGCGGTGTGGGGCGGAGGACGGCGGTGCCAGGGTCTGTTCCTCGTTGTCCATTCTGTAAGGCTTGGGTCGAGGCTAAAGTAGCCCAAAGATGCTGGTGTCTCGTCGCTAGCTATGTGTGGCCATACCGGCGCATCCCAGTCGGGTTGAATGTTTTTGTGGTGTCGGAAACCATTTGGAAACAGTTGTGCTGTTGTCGTGCAGATGACACGGGTGAAGGTGGCTGCCTGCAACCAGTACGCAACGTGCACGGAGTGCCTGGCCGCCGCTGATGCTTACTGCGGGTGGTGCACGATGGAGACCAGGTAGGACTGGTTGTGTCCTAGTGTGCTTTGGCATGTCCTTTGTCCCTCAAGCCCAACCAAGAATTTCTGATGCCTTTTATATTGCCACACAGTCAAACTACCATTAGTCTTTGTCCATTCCTTACGAAATACATGCTTTTAAAAACAATTGTATCTGGTCTCAGACAGTTGGGATGCTCTTCAGAGCCAGGATTTAACTGTAGCTGCATTGTTATGCTGCAGTCAGCTGCCAGTGCAAAGAATATCTTGCAGGCATCCAACCATGGGACTGAGAGTGCCGACACCCTGTTAAAGACCGTCTTTTGCCCTTGCAATTATTATTTATGTGTAGGAGACAATCAACACTCAAAAAGGGGTTTACAAAATTAGACTCCACGTTTACAAATTGAAGAAGTCGGACAAAATGTCACCTTCTCCTCTAGAGTTCTGGCTTCAGCCTGCCTGCTTTCGCTTACCCTGAATCCTGACGCTCCGTTGATGCTGGTGGGAGTATGCGCTCTTATCGTGGCAACCAGACACTTTAAATATAGCAGCAAAGCTTTGGGCTTAGCTGCATGGATGGAGAAAAAAGGTGTAGGCACAGGATTTTCTCAGGATCTTCCTTCACAAGGAAGTCAACATTTTTATCACCTGTTTTAAAAATAATCAACCACGAATTGTTCCTCTGTTCATTGCAGGTGTTCTCTGCAGCACGAGTGCACGAACTTCACAGGGGCCAACTTCTGGGCGAGTGCAAGTGAAGGAGTGCAGCAGTGCCCTTCCATGACCATCCTGGAGCCCGAGATTAATATCAATAAAGAGAACCCGGTGCGTTTGATGTGAATACCAAATTAATCACATGCAGCATCCTGTAAAGTCGTTACCTGCTCTCAGGGCTGATAAATATCCATGCTCCTCTAGCATAGCGGCACGCTCCACGCGGCTCGGATATGGGTCGTGGGGATGCTGAGCTCTGTTGTATGCTACCGAGTCAGGCCAAGGTTCTCAAAAGCACCCGGAGGTGACCTTCTGTGCCTCGACACCCTGGAAGCCAGCAGGACATCAGCTGCTGAGCTTGTAGGTGAACAGGGCTTCTAAAGCTGCTAAAGTAAATGCACTGGAGAGATTTGTAAAATTTCAAAATATAGAAGACCATCTGCAGACAGCTAAATCAACTCATTTTCTGGTTTTGTATTGTTGCTATTTTTAACAATATTTTAATGATATTTTAGTTGTTTTCATCAAAATATTTTTTGTTTAAAGACAGACCCTTCCCCGATGGCAAAAATCTCTCTCTGCCAAAGTTCTTGACCAGCCCTGACATAGGGAAATTGCTCGTAGACAGGCAGCAGCTGGGGCAGAGCCCAGACCAGAGCTGGAGAGAGGGATCCCGCGGGACCCTAGCACTGGTCCGACTCCACTTCCACTGCGCAGGAGCGGTGGGCTGGGGGTCCCCAGGGAGTCACCCCGCTGACGGCGGGGGAAGCCAGCCGAGCACGTGGGCTGCGCGTTTTCCTGAGTTGCCCTCCTCGAAAGCATTCCCTTTCTGCAAAACTTCCCGTCCCTTCCCCTTGGAGGCTGATGGCAAAAAGAAACCCCTGCAGCCAGCCCGCTCGGCCCTTGTGTGCTGGGGAAGGATGCTGGCTTGTGGCCGGCCCCCAGCAGCCCTCCCAGCAGGCTCCCACAAGACACCTCCTGTCACCGGTCCCTGGTACGGACTGGTGCAAGCCAGGAGGGTCAGGCACGCAGAAGCAGGGGTTAATACTTGCTGCTCGTGCAGGCAGCATGGGTCGAGGACAGCCTGGGCAGCTGGGGAGGGCTTAGCCTGTGCATCCTGCTTCCTCTGAGTGGTCTCCCAGGAAAGCCCTGGGCTGGGTTTTCATGCCAGCTGGTAACACACCAGCTACAGTTGTTGGAGCTTGTGGTGACAGAGCTCTTACTACTGAAGCAAGGTTTTGTATGCAGATGGCTTTTAGAGTTCAAAGTGCATAACATGAAAGAAAACAGCTATCTGGGGACGTGTTTTGGAGTCGCTAGCCTATGAAAAGCTTGTAAAACATTGACAAATTCTATATATAGTTTTCTGTCATAGTAACTGATTTTTTTTTTTGTCCAAATATAGGCCCTGATAATACAAATAAATGGGACTATCCCAAACCTGAATGGAACAAATATTTCATGTGACTATGGAAATAATATCCACACAGTAGCCAGAGTTGCTGGAGATTATGTAAACCAATTTATTTATTGTAGTTTACTTCCACGTGAGAAATATCCAACGTTTCCAGACGACCAAGGTATGTAGAGGAAAACAAGCTCTGTTCATTCTAACCACTTTTGTGGAGATAATTTTTCATAGGCTTTTTTTCTTTTTCCAATTTTATGTGCAGAAAATGCATACGGGGAAAAAAGACCCAAGCTGCTTCTGTTCTATAGGGCATATGACTTTAAAGTGTGGGAGTTCCACCATCTTAACATGAATTGACAGTATTTCAAATCTATCCATTTTTGTTTTAAACATCAGAATTTAAAAGCCAGTTCATGTACTTATTTTATTAAGATTTATCTGGTTAGAACTTCTGCTTTAGATTTAGTACGTACTAAACCAAAAATGTTCTCGCCCTGGGGAAATAATGTTGCTACTTATATTGATATTTTCAATTGCTTTTGTTTAATTTCCCTCCCGAACATGCGCTACCTTTCAGGAGAAGTTCTGGAAGAAGAGCAAGTGTGTACCTAAAGGCAGCTCAGAAACTCTTAATCCCATTTATGCAATTAAAAGCCAGACTGAGGTCTTCTAGTATCCCCCTGTTTTCAGATGGTGCCAAAAGGGATGCCCATCTTGAGGCTCCATGGAGCTGTGCTCTGGAGGTGACGAGCACCTGCAGATCTGGTTGAAGTCAACCGAGCCTTGACAGCCGAGCTGACCAGACCTGATACTGGCCACTTAGCGATGGAGATGGCCCCATTTTGTAGCTTCTTCTGAGAAGTTCGATGCTTCGTTCCAGACTTGAGTGCTTGTTAAATCTTCATCATTCAAGCCTGGAGTGAATGCTCTATTGAAGATGGCTGACTTCAGTAGGAGAAGAATTAGCCAGTCCTTTTGAAAATCCCACTTTTCATAGGCAAGTTTATAAAGCTGCATTGTTTTTCTCCCTAGCTATCCAAAGAATGGGAGATCATTAACTGTTCTGTATTGTTGGTTACGGCAATGTCCAAATGAATTTCTGGAATCCAATGTGCTGATTTATTGTACATATTCTGAAAGAGGCATTGTCTCTTGTCCCTGGTGCTTATATGGCAAAATTGCAAAGAAAAAAAAATGAAGCAATTCTGGGGGAAGGGGAAGTTAGCATAGCATGTTAAGTAGCCAAAAAAGGGATTTCCACTCTTCTCTGCGGGTTTGTTGTCATGGGGAAAGTGAGCAGGGTTTTAAAACATGATAACTAACATGTTTTAATTACCACATTTTTTTTTAAATATCATTTAGCACCAACTGTAAGCGAAGACAATAATTAACTCTGCTAATTAACACTTGCACAACACGCTGGAATTTTCTGCTGAAAGTCTCAATGTTCTTTTCTGGTGAGGGTGATGTAAAGCGTTGAGAGGGAAGAGCTGAAAGTCAGAGGGCAAAAGATGAATGGTCCAAGCTCTGAAATGCAGCTCGGAGGAAGCCCTAGAGAAAACATATCAGATTTAGCCCTTGTTTTCCCAAGGGTCTGTCTTGTCTTCTATGCGTGAGCGTGAGCGAGAGGCTCTTGCAACCCAATATTCTTTGGCTTGATTCTCTCAGACCACGTGGTCGTCGAAACTGCTCTCCAGGTCAACAGCAAAAACATTATCCGGGCCAATTTCACCATCTACGATTGCAAAAGAACTGGAAACATTTACCCGAAGAGAGCGTAAGTGACGCCGGTGTGCAGGCAGCCGGGGCAGGCGGCGGGCAGGCGGCGGCAGGGTGCGGGTGGTGCCACGCTGGCCAC